>NW_027186540.1:1610144-1724744 GCF_028583685.1 Petaurus breviceps papuanus | reverse complement strand
GATAGATAGATAGATAGATAGATAGATAGATAGATAGATAGATAGATAGATAGATAGATAGATAGATGGAAGAGTGAGGGAAAACTAAGCATTTCAAAACTACAACTTTATTCCAACATAATTTCTATTCTAGGGGAATTTTGAGTTTTCTTTTCAGAAGAAAGTGAGAGAACTCAAAACACAGTACTACTTCACAATAACTCATAAGCTACAATTCTTTCCACAATCTACTTTTGAAAACAAACTTCAGGTCTTTGTCAAGGTATTTGTATCTTCTGGGTCAGTAAGAGCTTTAGGCAGAGGAGGACTAGCATCCTTGCCTACCCCTACCCTCCCACTCTCCATGACTTGAGATCTGTGGCCTCCCAACCTTCCTCCTGCAGCTCCAAGTTGTAGACAGGGTACTTTTTGTGTATCCCTTAACCATTTAATACATACAAAACTGTACTGCCACTTTAAGTAGGTTCCCATCTTTTTTATGTATCACTGATGGAGTTTTTGAGCACTGTGTCCCTAATCCAATTTTCCTCATTATCTCTGTGGTTTTTATTGTCTGCTTTTGTATGGTGACATGTTTTTGTGGAATATATATCTCACTACTGTAGAACTGACTGTACAAGCAAAAACAAAGACAGTCCCTGCCATTAAGGAACTTATATTTTAAAGAGGAAACACAAACATAGTAGAGAGAAGAAAAGGGAATGGGGATGGAAAGAGAAAGAAGGTGAAGTAGTTTGGAGAATCATGGTTTGGTCTGGATTTGAAAAGAACATGGCTAATGTAGATACTTCTTTATTTAGAGTTGTTCAAGGAAGAAAGAGAAATTGCCAGCATGAGAAGAAGACTCTAGGGTAGAGGATGAGAGGTGGTTTTGGAATTTATTGGCTTCCAAATTAAATTATTCTGGAAATCTCTGGTAGTAGGTTGTGTGTGTGTGTGTGTGTGTGTGTGTGGTGTTAGAGGGTTAGGTGTGCTGGGGTGGTGTTGGAGCAGAGGGAAGCAGGGCATGACAATTTTATTCAAGTGCATAAAAGTGAAGAATTGCCATATGAAAAAGGGATCAGAAATATCCTTTATAGTCCTGGAGGGTAGAACTTCAAACAATGAATGGAAATTTCAATGAGGAAAATTTAAGTGTGATGTGGGAGGAAGGCAAGGAAAATAAACTTTTTAACAATAAGAGATATCCAAAATTGAAATGGGCTGCTTTAGACTGATGGGTTCGCCTTCCTTGGTGGTCTTCAGACAGAAGTTGGATGATCACTAGTGGGAGGCATTATAGAAATGCTTACTGCTCAGATACAGCTTGAATTCATGTTATCTGTGACATTCTTTCTTAGTCTTGACTTCCACAATTCAGGTGGATCTTGGTCCTGATTCAGGCAAAGAGAGAGGTTGAGAGATAATATTACAATCTCTGTAATATATAGAAACATTTCTATCTATATTTTACAGAGAAAGTAAAATAAACAGGTCCATCTATCTATCTAAAAACACAATATGGTGCTTTGCACATTAGTTAGGGATTCAACTATCAATTTAATTGTACTCCATTGAACTATAAAAAATCTATTGTGACCAAATTAATTATTAATAATATTACATATTTATAATACATATACATTTATATGTTAGATATGCATTTATATATTATATATGTAGGCCATCTAGTTCAACCCCTTCATTTTCTCATTTTACAGAGGAGGAAACTGAGGCCTAGGGAAGTGATTTGGTCAAGGGTATGTTGAACATGTTGAACATGCCTTTGCATCCCATACAGTGCTTAGTGAAATGCTTGCTCAAGAAATATTTCATAGAGCCATAGGTTATGAGAAATACAAGGGATCTTAGAGATGATATATAACATATAAATTATCACTATTATCAATGCATATAAGTATATAATTTATATATTATATATACATATATTATATGTATATACATACACACATGTATTTCTTTTGATGCTTTCAATGTTGGAGGAAATCTTTGCCGTATAAATGACAGACTTTCTTGTAGAAGGAAATAATTGGGCTGAAACAAGTAAACAACCCCCCCTCCCAAATATCGCATTTTATATCTTAGCAGGAAGTTAGAGGTTATATAAAGAGTGATTAGCATGCCCTGCTTCAAATGTATATTGTAGCTTGGGTTTCAAAATCCTGAGGCTCTTTGAGAACTGCTACATAGAGGGGACTCTTTTCATTGGTGCAAAAGATGCTGCTGCAGATACTGGGGTTCTGTGTGAGGCACAGAGTTGGAATGCGAGTTTCAGAGAAGATACATCTGATCCTTTCTTTTTATTTCCAAATACTTTACTCTGCAACACCTATTCTGCACCTCAAATAGGCCAATAGCATAGAGTCAGCATCTTCTCCGTCAATGAGGAATAGTTCCCTGAAATAACAGTTTGCAAAAGGCCTCAGCATTTGGAAACTAGAATTCTAGGTGTTATCTTTCAAAAAGACAAATATTATTTGGTGGATACTGTGTTTAGGGTAGACTTCAAATTCTCATTCCTCTTAAATGGTTACTAGGGAATATTATAGAAACACTACTGAATTAGTATTCTTCAAGATACTACAAGAAATACAAAAGTATCTGGTTTCAAAGAACTTACAAATTAATCAATGTATGGATAAAATATGCATATATTGTTCTGCATACTAGAGAAGCAATGTGATGTAGTCATACCTGGTGTCAAGAATCCCTGAGTTCAAGTCCAGCCTCGGTTACATACTACCCAAGTGATTCTAGACAAGTCACAACCCCATTATTACTCCTGGACAAGTCTTTAAAACTGAATTACACGTAAAATAGTTTTTTTTTTTCCCCAGTGGAATGAGTTTCCTGGCAACAAAAATGTATACAAACACATTTGTATGTGAACTTTGTTCAGAAGTACTACACAGATTCAGAGATCACTGTTTTCAAAATTGTAAATCTAAATGTTAGCATAATATATATGCATTTATACAACCTTGCAAAATACCCGATACAAACACACATATATTTGGAATTGTGATAGTGATTTATCATTTCTCTGATCACCTATGACTATATATATGGATAAATATATGTACATATACATATATACACACATACACACATATATATTTGTAAATATAATAAAGTGACACAAAATTTTTCTGACCATCTGTGTTTGTACTAAATTCAGATGTTACTTATAGTGTCTTCTACTATATTTGTGTACATGCCTTATATTCCCTATATAACCATAGATGATTGAATCACGGGTCATAGATTCAGAGATCAGTGATCAGATCTCTGATCAGATCAAAATTTGATCAGAAAGCCCATCTAATTCAACCCCTTCATTTACTCATTTTACAGAGGAAGAAACTGGGTCCTAGGAAAGTGATTTGGTCAAGATTACCATGTTTAATATGCCTTTGTATCCCACACAGTGCCTAGCGAAATGCCTTGCTCAAGAAAGATTTCACAGGGCCATAGGCTATGAGAACTAGAAGGGATTTTAGAGATGATAGATAACATAGAAATTATTATCAATATTATCACCACTGCTACCACTTTCATCACTTTAGACCTACCCTTCTCATTCTAGAGATCAGGAACTGAAAGAGATGAATAAATAATAGGTCATATGAATAGAGAATAAGAACATAACTATAAATTTTAGGCACTGAAATAACAAAAATAAATCCTCTTAACAGTTTTTAGTCCTATTGAGTTTTTCCAAGGTTTGTGATGGCTCAACAGTCACTCAAATCTCACAGAAGTTTGAAGGTGAAGCTATGTGATCTCGTGAGCTAGATCCAGGCCCAATCTGTTCCATGTAACAAGCTTATATGACTCCTTTTTTCAAAGAAGGGAAAATGGAAGAATTTTTTGATTCAGTTATACTTGGGTCAAACTAACCAAACATTATAACTGTGAAACATTTCCCTAAATTTTCTTTGGCAATTCCTGTATAAACAGATTGTCTTTACTTGTACGTATCCATGTTACGTTGTCCAGGTAGATTTAAGTCCTTTGAAGGTAAAAACTGGTGCACTGCCTTTTGCATTTCCAGTGCTTAGCAAACTGTATTGAACACAGTAGGTGTTTAATAAATGTTTTTAGTTCACTTGAAAACTAAATTAATCTCTAACTTCCCTGCTCAGAGATTACCTCTTTCTCTTCAAGAGTGACAAATGAACTCTAGCTACCCAAAGCTCTACAACACTAACCTGAGTATTACGTGAATGTGTTTCCAAACTTCTGTCACCCTTTATTTAAAAGAGTTTTTCAAGATAGAAAAGTCAATACCACTGCAAAGTCCAAAATGCATTGCAGCAGCTTAAAGAAAATCCTCCACCCCTTAAAATATACATAAAAAATTAATCATGCAAACTAACTGAAGTTTGCAATATTTGTAACACAAAGATTTCTGTCAAAAAACAGTTGGAAATAACATGCTGTTTGCAATGTAATTGTTACTATTCAGTAAAGCAGAAAAGGCAAATGCAGAGAACTAAAGAGCTGACAGCCTAGTCATTTAAAACTACAGGTTGTCTCCAGAATGACAATGGTTTTGAAATTCAGCTCAACCCATGCCGAGAAGTTGCTTGCTCTAGATATTGGAGAATATTTAACACTTTAGTTGAATAGTCCTTTCATATGTTTCGCCCCAATACATAAAGAAATAAAAATATACAAGGAAATTTTAGTCATTTCAATAAAATATGTAAAATATTCAAATGGCTCATATTGCTTGATGATCTTTCATGCACAGGCCTTCTGGGATCTGAATTCCGAGTGAGGGAGTTTATTTTAATTTTAACATCTCTATCTACCATTAGCATGTCTTCTATTTCATGTTCCAAAAAGCAAATGGAATAAAGGAACCCCACAAAATACATACTTTTTGTGTATGTGTGGATTGATAAACATACATTTAACTTAACATTTCTTCATTATAACTTCATCTTCATTTTTCCATTATTCTAAACTTAGAACAATATGGACAGAAATCCCTTTTCTTTCTTTTCCCCTTCCCCATTACTTTTCCTCCCTTCCCTTCTTCCCTCACCTTCTCCCCTTCCTCCTTTTCTCCCTTCCTCCTTTTCTCCCTCCCTCTTTTCCTTCCTTCCTTCCTTCCTTCCTTCCTTCCTTCCTTCCTTCCTTCCTTCCTTCCTTCCTTCCTTCCTTCGTTCCTTCCTTCCTTCCTTCCTTCCTTTTTTCCTTTCTTCCTTCTTTCTCTTTTTTCTTTCGTCCTTCCAAATTAGTTAAGTATCATTTGCCTGGATCACATTTCTAATGCAAACAGTTGCCACCTATGGGCTAACTAATGAGTAGTTTTTAACTTAAGTGATCAAGGCTAGAGGTGAATGGGCTAGGATTGAATCCTAATCTTTAGTAAGATTATAAACAATAACTTTTATGTCTTAACTAAAAAGAATAAATTTCCTTCATTCAGAAATCCAAATGCCAAGAGAAGGTATCAAAGGGCATGAAGTCATGCATGCTAAAAAATTTTTAAAAGGCTGATAACAAATATTTTGACTAAATCCTGTAATATTAGTATTTGAACCCCAAATAAATAAGTGTTTTGACCATACATGGCAAAGTAACTCCTGGAGAAAATGGCAAGAGAAAATGTCTCTTGAAAGACAACTCTAGGAAATGTAGTCCTAGCAGCCAAGTATTCATTTTTTTTTTTTGAGAAGACTAAGGGCTGGAGGCTATCCTAAGGCTCTAGAAGTAAAAGAGCAGATAGAAACTTGTGGGAAGAGGAAGGCTTATTGGAAACTGAAAAGGGGTTTACTTGGGTCCAGATACTGGCATGACCAAGCTACTAGGGCATTAGCGAAGGAAGGAGTGAAGTTCAGATAATAAAATTTCCAAGAATCATGTTATGTGCTAGAGAACAATGTTCAAATCCATTTTATTGAGTTGTAAAGGTATTTTGCTATAAAATGGAAACTGATCTCTGCTCCTATTTTTTTTTCATCTTGAGTGATCGTAAAACATCATAGATCACAGTGACATAATGGCTAGTAAATTTGTAGAAGTCATTGTCCCAAGAATGGACCTAGGATGAAAGTATGGGAGATATGCAAATGTGTTAGGATTAGCTAAACTGATCAACATAAACAAAAGTAAATCTCATGTATAAATGTAATTATCAATAAAAATAAATCATCACTATAATAAGCTATTTTTACATGTGTTAGTTTTCAGAATAATAATATCAGGGCATGTATTTTTATTGAAATTCTAAGATCAGTAGTTTATCAGGTATATGTTTGTATTCAATAACAATATATGGTACAGAATTTAAATGTCTGATAAATATGTATTGCCTGCATATTCAGAGGCAAAAATAGGTCATGTAGTAGGAATAAGAGCTTATACTCACTATACTTTTTGCTGGAAAAGAGATGTAACATAAGTATTCCTTTTGCCTTTAAGCAGGATTTATAGGTTTCTAGATTTACAAAGCTGACAGAATGGTGGACTGATGTATTCTATAAAGGAAAAAAAAAGTTTAGCACATTAGTTCTTAGCAATGGTCACTAGTGAACTGTTCCAAGCATCTATCTTAGCTCTCTTCTGTTCCACTTAAAAATGAATTTGTTAAAGTTATAACTGGCATACTTAACAAATTTACAGATGACAAAAACTGGGAAGGACAGCTAACATATTGTATCACAAATTAAACATCCACAAAAAGTCTGAGCTTTGAAATCTGAAAATGATCAGGGGGTTTTAGTGGACTAAAAGTTCAAGGAGTTGATAATATGATATTATAGCCAAACAAGCTAATAAACTTTGCTGCATTGAGAGGTAGAGTGCATAGAACAGGGATGTAATAGATAGGTCTGTCTTGATCAGAACATTTTAGAGAAAATATTGATAAGCTGGAAAGCATCCAGCGGAAAGTAAATAAGTTGATGAAGGACATTGAGTTCAGCTTTGAGGGAAAAAACAAACAAAAAACAAGAACATAACAATTAGTGGAGAAATGACATTCCTTCAAGCATCTGAGAGACTGTTTTGAGGAATAGGATTATGATATGGACTGCTAGAGCCAAACTAGGTTGGGGGACTGGGGTCTTACCCCAAGGCACAGAAATTTAAAACATGCTGACTCCTTCAGGAGCACATAAACAACTGAAATTCATGCAAATTTAGCAAGAAAAATTACTTAAAATAGGAAGCAACCATTTCTACTTATATCTCTGGGTCTCACTTGCCTCCCTGCTTCCCTTCTCCTAACAACTTAGTTTGTTGTATAAATTAAATTTGAAAGCATATTTCATGATGCTCACTCCAGGATTGTTTTGTGAAGCTAACTTCAAATACTACAATTACTATTTATGTTTGCTAGTTAATATTAACATTTCTAGTTATGTAGGTTCACAACCTAGGTGTCATCCAGACTCTCACCTCCCCATATTCAGTCAGTGATGAAATCTTGTCATTTCTACCTTTACAACATCCTTCCTTTTTCTCTCTTATCTTCTCTGACATTGCAACCACCATGACTCAAGGCCTTATCATTTCTGCCTGGACTACTGTAATAGCCTACTGGTTTTTTTCCCTGCCTGAAGTCTCTCTATACTCTTATTCGTCTTCCATTCAGCTATCATATTGATTAAACTAAAGGGTAAGTCTGAGCATATTAATCCCCCCTCCACTCTAGGCTCCCTATTACCTCCAGGATCAAATATAAAATCCTCTATTTCAAAACCCTTTGTAACCTGGTCCCCATCATCTTTTCATCTTCTTAGACCACACTCCCCTTTATATACTGGATTCAGTGACACTAGCCTCATTGCTGTTGCTTAAACAAGACACTCCATCTCCCAACTCTGATCATTTTCACTTACTGTCTCCCATGCCTGGAACTCTATTCTTCATCATCTCTGATTCTCAGCTTCCCTGATTTCTTTCAGACAGCAGCTAAATATCCTCCTTCCAAAAGCCTTTACTAGTCCCTCCTTAATTCTTGTGCCTTCCTCCTAAGATTACCTCTAATTTATCCTGTATATATTGTGTTTCTACTTAGTTTTTTGCATGTGGTCTCCCCCATTAAAACATGGATCCTTGAGAGTAGAGAATATGTTATACCTTTATTTTTTCCACAGAGCTTGCACAGTGTTAGACACAGAGCAGGTACTTAGTAATTTCAAGTTGTTTGGCTTACTGGTTGTGTAAATGACCATTTCTTAAATATATTTTATAAAAGAGGTTCCTGTGCAGACACCAAATTATATTAAATGGTCTATGATGTCCTTTTCAGCTCTGACATCCTGTGATTCTTTGAAAATAAGTATAATGCAAATTGCATTTTGTCCCCTCATCTCTGTCTCTTGAAATATTTCCATTTAGAAGTAAATTTATTTCTATTTAGAGCTGAACATATATTTTCTTTGAATTTTTGTAATGACAAATGAAGAACTTAGTGTCTACCATTCATTTTCCTAAGAAACATTGGTCCTTAAGCAACACTCAAAGTGATTGACATTGTTTTACAGCTTACAAACGAATAACCCCTATCCATTGGAATTCATTTGGAAACTAAAGTTTGTCTTTTCTTTGTAAGCACCATCATTTATCCCTTGCTTTTTTCTTATATATTTTCTTGCCTTCAGCTAGTAATCCTTCTTTGAAATACCATGGAAACAAGCAAATATGCCTCATTAAACTTCCCTTGCAGGGGAAAAAAATGAAAGAATTTTAAAATTGTAGAGTAGATAAAAATAAAATGCATTTGCTCTAGGGGTGATTAGATAGTCCTTTTTAATTCTACCAGGCAAAGTAGGAGACATGGCAAGAAAAGAACCATATGGGTTCATATTTGTGGATTGTTTGACAGAATTAAAAAAAAAAACTAGAGCTTATTGGGCTTACAGAGAAATGCTGAAAATAAACATTTTTGGTTACATTTCACATTTTCAGTAACAATTTAGGTACGTTATGAACATCAAATAATTGTTCACGATGATGCATAAAAATAATTATGAGCAGTATTAAGGATTTTTCTTATAGTAAATCATATTTACATAATGCCCTTCTCTTAGCAGCTCAAGTGCTTTATAGAAAAGGTAGAAAAGGGCTTATTAAATTTTCCTTCACAAAACCCCTGGTACAGTAGACTAGAAACAGGCCTTCTATTTTATAGCCTAGTTCTAGAAAGACAAAGGTTTTTAGTCTTGGTCATTCTGACCCAGAAGCTACTGGTGGCACAGGGGCTACAAAGCCTTGTATCTGGGTACATCACAGAAGTTATCTGGTTATTGCCCAATCAAGAAAGTCCTTGCTTCTGAGAGATTTCACAGTGAGTTTTATAAAGCTAAAAACTGACAAGCATGTTCCCTATTAAAGGTTGATACTTTAGCACGGCTTCATACTTGAGGGGAAAAAAGAAAATGTTAGCTTTCAGAAGTGGTCTTCATTTATTCCTTCACTTGTCAGAGTAAGCTTAATGAATAGGAACCTGAGGATGCCCACACATCACAGTTAGTTAGAATCTCCTCATGCTATTCACCCAACATATATTGTGTACCCTTAACTATGGCAGTTGCTATTCAGAACATATCTTGAAATTAAACTCCCAATCCTTTGGAAACCTTTATATAATTTTATAAGCAAATGCCATTGTAAAGGGTGCTTTGATTTACTTCTGTTAATATGTTATATCTTAAAACCCTGTTTAACAAATAAAGATTAATACAAGACTATTCAGTCTTTATAAAACAAAAATATACAAAAAAGAAAAAAAATCAGTTAATGAATGCAATTCATTTACCAATGTGTTCCTTTCTAGTCATTTTGGGTGAAATCTCATAGAGACACTCCTTTTAGATATAGGACACAACTCCCCAATGTCCTTCTGCCAGCCACCACCACTGAAAGTATCCAGGACAGCAGACAACTTACCCTGGACTACAATTACAGTATAGCAAATCTAAATTCTTAGACTGAGCTATGTGTATGACAAACCCAAACTGTATATCAACTTTGTGTACACACACTAAAGTTTTTCTGTCATTATAATTCAACAACTGTATGCTATATTGACCAATCAAACCAACCAATCTACAAGTATTTATTAAGGGCCTACACTCTCTTAGGAAGTTGGAATATAAATTAAAAATAAAAGTTCCTTCCCTAAAAACTCTTACTTTCTATAGATCCTAAGAATTCCTGAAAAGATCTCGATAAAAAACAAACAAAATGACTGGCAAGTGCATTATGGTACAGGGCGTTCTGAAATATTTCAGAATCACTACATCAGAAAATGTTCACTATTTCAGATATATAAAATCTGAACACCTAAAGTAACTTTCCTTAGGTCATATTATTAGTAAGCATCAGAGCTGGGATGTGAACTCAGGTTTTCTCCACTTGCTAGTTATAAAAAGGCCACTCGGGGGTGGCTAGGTGGTGCAGTGAATAGAGCACCAGCCTTGGAGTCAGGAGGACCTGAGTTCAAATCCTGGGTCAGATAGGTAACACAAAACTAGCTGTGTGACCTTGGGCAAGTCACTTAACCCCAATTGCCCTACCCCCCCCTCCAAAAGGCAAAAAATTAAAATAAAAAAATAAAAAAGTGTCACTTGGTATTGTGAATCATATCCTTTAGGACTCAATAGTGCTCCTCTTTGCCTATTTTCTCCAATCTTTCACTTGAGTCCTAGTGTTTGTTTGAAGAAGAAAAAAAATCTTCATTAAGTATACTAAATATGATATATATAAAATTATATATGATTGATGTTTTCAGTCATTCACTTTAGTCATTTGTACTTGCATCTATACAGAGACAATACTCAAAGATTCATCCAACTTAGCTCTAGCATCCTTGTTGTAGTAGGTTAGGAGCATGGCCACCTTCAAATTCAAAGGTACCCTAGGTGTTCACATTCCTACAGCAATCGCCTTTAATAGGCAGCGAGTGGACACAATTTTCTCCAAACAAAGACATATTTAACTGAGATGGTATTATAATAACCGTAGCCACAAAACATCCCCTCCATAAACCTGGAGTATGCTCTCACACAGACACATTGCTGGTGGAATAGTGGGCCCATATATAGAGTGTACTCACAATAAGGAGCAGCCATAAGAGATACCTGGCTAGACAACTTCACACTTCTAGTACTTTCAGAATCTTTCACAGATTGATGTAGTCAAGCTGCCCTCTGCTCAAGTGTTTGCTGGGCAGGTTATTGTGCTAGATGCCAGGAACCTGCTCCTCTCCACAGTGCTGCTTCTGACAGCTATAGCTAATTATCTTAATTATCTTCATACTCTATTGCTGGCTCAAATTTCCACTATAAGGCATCATGCTCCTTAGACTTAGCTCCACTGACTCTTCTGGACTTTTCTGAGTGCAGTGTGTGCAGTGTGTGTGTGTGTGTGTGTGTGTGTGTGTGTGTGTATTGTGATGAGGAGGAGAGAGAAATCCTAACATACTTCCACTGTTTCCTGGCTTAGGTGAAAGGGGATAGGCTAAGAGGAATAAGGCAGAGAGGAATTACCTCTGGAAAGCTTGGTTCTCCCTTCCCTTCATAACTGGCTCTTTTCTCAGACCTTGAAGGGTCACACTCCATAGACTCTTTAGTGTTGACTGTGTGTCCAAGGATGGAAAGCTAGCTTTTTGTAAAAACTCATTTGAAATTTAATCATTTCAAATTCATTAAAATACCACTTTAAGGGCTTTCAAAGATCTACTTTCCCATTTAACACAAGAAAGGAGGCCCATGGAAGTGAGTAACTTTCCCAGAGTCTTTCAGGGAAGGAGGATGGAGTCTCAATCAAACTTAAAAAATAACCAAGGCAGGGGAAATGAGGAGAGGAAGTGATAGAGTGTTTTTTTTTCCATCCAGAAATGACTTCTACTTCTGGTTAAATATCCTTCCTCCTCCTCCCCCTCGGGCTTCTATCCTTCCTGAACCAGCACCAAGATCCACCTGAATTTGTTTGTAAACCCTCCTCTGTGTGTGTTCTTCCATGGTGGCATCTGCAGCCTCTCCCTGTACCAGCGTGTGAGTCTTTGTTTGTGTATGTGTGTGTGTGTGTGTGTGTGAACCCTCCTTGTACTTACTTTAAAATTTGAACCACTTATTGTTTGTTATTTGTCTCTTTCCTAATTTCATTAGTTAGTCTATGGATGGAAGGTGTGAATATAAGGAATTAATTGATCTACACAGGGGTGGAGAACCTGTGGCCTCAAGGCCACATGTAGTCTTCTAGGATCTCAAGGGTGGCCCATTGACAGAAGTCAAACTTTATTTGTTCTTCTGGCTGAGGCTGCAGATTCTCCACCCCTGATCAAGGATCTTCTGGCTAATTACTCCCCCTCCCCAGTTATTTTAGTATCTTGAACATTCTAATTGCTCTTTGTATGGCTTACTCAGTTCTATAATGTGTGCATGTGTGTGTATGTATAGATACACCACAAACACACATATATACATACTCACATATGTATAAACACACGAACATACATTTCCCAAGGAAGATCACATACATAATATTTAAATATCTTTGCTTGGTATGGCATCTCCCCCAAATATTGATCTTAGTTGTTTTCAATTCTAGAGAACCAGAAAGATGGAATCTCTCAAAATATCCAGAAAAGCTAAGTTTCAGAGTTATCTCTCTCTGTCTCTCTCTCTCCTTAAAAGAGATTTGCCAAGATTTAAGATTAATTTGTTTGTGAACTATGCCTAGGATGCTGCCCTCCCCCCCCCCCCAAGCTCTTCCCTTTGCTCCTGCCTCAAATGTGATTACAGTTACCAGTTTCACAATGAACATCTATTTGTCAGAATTTACCCATAAAGTTTCTTAGGGATTTACCCCTTTCAAATATGCTATTCAGTTCAAGAGTCACAGTCTCCATAAAATAGACTTTGAGTTAATTTGTAAAGTATTAGTGCTTTTCTGGCAGCTGCAAAAACTGCATTTCAGCATTGTACCAAGTAATCCATGAAGACTGAGGTTTGCCAATCATTAACAGCAACAACAACAAAAATCCTCCCCCCCCCCAACTTGAATGCAATAAATCTCCAAAGGGGTATCTAGTACCACTCAATTTCTTTGAAAGATAAGGGGAAAAATCTGAGCCTGTAGGGCAGCAAGCTCAGTGACCTTATTTATTCAATATATCGAGAATCCTAACTCAAACAAGATGTTAATGTGCTACATTCTGCGTCTGCATCCAAAAGGAACACGGTAAATGTAACTCATGCTTTGTGCCTTAAGCCTTCTTTTTCAAGCAGGTAGAAAAAGAAAATTCAGTTTAACACACTTGTCTCCCAAGCTAATCAGTCTACAAGGTAGCTAGCCACTTGGCGACATTTCTGCATAGTGGATAGAGGGCCAGTTTCAGTCAGCAAGATCTGGTGTTTATATCTTACCCCTGATATATACTGGCTGGTAAGTTGCTTAACCTCCCATTTGCCCCAGTAGACTCTTTAGAACTGTAAGTTATAGAAGGCTTGCTTATGTGCATCAGTGGAGGGAGTGCCAGTGCTGAAGAAATAATAGCATCTGTCCTTCAGTCCCCTCCCCTCCACCAGTAGTTGCCATTTATATAACATATTTTTGCAAAACTCTCTACCCACATTATCTTTTTAAAAATCCTATTTTATATATGTTCTTTAAAGAAAAAGAAAAATCATATTAAGGTTAGAGAGTCTGGTAAAGAACTTTGAACATTCCATTAGCTTTTTTTATCCTGCTCTTTCTGAGTCACTGATGCAGGAAACATGCACAAAACAGGCATTCTTTAACTTTCTCTGTTGATAGGTATATGACTAGATGCAGGGCTATTATGACCCATTGAAACTGATGTACTCTTTTAGACTGGGAAGGAAGGAGTTAGGGAATAATAACATTAGCTCACATTTTATGGAATTTGAGGTTTACAAATTACTTTACATACATTAATCTCCTTTCACCCTCCTGGCAAGCCTGCAAGGTAGGGACTATTTATAGATGTTTACAGTTTCTTTACAATGTTTACAGATGAAGAAACATATTCTGAGAAATTAGTTGGCTTGGCTAGAGTCAAACTGCTAGTAAATATATGAGGTAGAATTTGAACCCAGTTCTTAAAGAAATTAAGATAATTTCTGGAGCCATAATGAAATCTACTCTTCCTTTGCTTCTGGTAGGTATGTGTCAACCTACTCCCCTATAACAGTCAGACTCACCACCTATATAACTTCTTTCTGGCCATCACTCCTCTAATTAAGTTATTTTCTCTAATTTGAATAAAAGTTCTCTGTTGGCAAGGACTGTTTTTGCTTATGCATTTATGTTCACAATGTTTAGTACAGTGCTTGATGTGTTGTGAGTACTTAATAAATATGACTCATCTGTCTGTCCATTCGTCCATATTATTCACTCTACACTAGGTCGCTTCTTATGGACATGCTACTTAGAATGATAGCATGTCAGAACTGGAAAAGATCTTTAGAGTCATCTGATTTAAGCTTCTAATTTTATATATGTAAGAAACATGAACAAGAAAAATAAAGGAACTTTTTCAAAGTTGCTCAGATAGGAGAATATTATGCCTTCTCTGTTCTAAAGATGTTGATCACCTTTTTATTATCAGATATATTAGAGAGAGACAGCAATTTCCATATTGAAGGGTAATTGATTACAAATATGTTTTAAAATTCAACATAAGAAGGAAAGCTAGAATGGCCACTGTTTATTCTAAGACTGAGTTATGAAAATGTCTCTGCTTCTAGAATCAAACTAGACATTTGTTCACACAGTTTACTAAACCAAAAATGACAGGGAAGTTGAATTTGTTGATATGATCCAAGCTATCATTTGAATTTTAATTCTCTTTTGCACCATCATGCTATCTGAAGTTTCTAGTATGGATTCATTTTAACATTTGGAAGTTAAATGGAAGAAACAAATGTATGTGTCTGTGTGTGGGGGATGGGGGAGAATGAATTTTAAAAGTGCTTGGGAGGCAAGAGGATGGTAGGCAGGCAATGCCAGCTGAATGGAATGATTCTATTTTTGCAAGGAATACTCTCCTTCCCCCTTTGGGGAAGGGAGTGATCCTCTCTCTGAGACAAATGTGGGATAACAGAACAGTACCCTAGCTAGCAAAGGGTGAAAATGATTGAACTTAGAGTGCAAAAGAAGGGGCTGTTTCCAAAGAACTTCAGAAATTTCATTTCATGCTCTGAAGTGTTGAAAAGCAAATATCCAATATTAAGAGACACAGTGAAATGAGTGCCTTGCCCCCAGAGGACCTAGGGCATCTTTTTTAACCTAGTGGGTAACACACCGTCTGAATAGGTGACAACCTCCGTTCAGCAAGGGCAGCAATCTGCTGGCAGGAGCCTGCACTCTGTCTTAAATTGCTTGAGAACTCATTTCTGGGAAGCGAGCTGTAAGCTAAGATCTTTTAGATAGAATTTGACTTTAGGATTCTCTCAGGAAAATGAACTGCTTGACCAGAAATAAAAGATAAGTAGCTTAGCTGTACAGCTGCCTACTTAACTCTGGGAAACAGTATGGCTTCTATCAGTGGCACAGATTTAACTATTGGAGGCTGCCCTGAGCCAAGATTTCAGAGAGGGTTTCCTTTACTTGTGCTTTGTTAATGGAAAAATAAGCAAGTCTTCTGTGGAGATTGGGGTATCCATCTACCTTGAAGCAGAGGCTGTATTTGCAGGACTTATTTTACCATTACCACCTTCTGTTTGGAATGGTAAGGATAACTTGCTTTTCAGGTCAGTTCAAAAAAACATTTTATTAGTGATATTAGCATATGGAAGGTGTGGTGAGTGCTGGGAATTCAACAACAAAGTAGATTCTATCCTCAAAGAGCTTATGTTCTTCTGGAGGTGGGAATATAACATGTATAGAAACAATTGTAACCACCTCAGTTCCAGGACTGCTGCCTGAAAAGTGTTGTCATAAAGGTGCTAGATATTGGAAATGAATGAATAGATCCTGTTCCAGAGTTCACTAGTTTGATGACTTTTTTTTTAATTGGGCACTGGGACTTGTGGGAAGGGAAAGTTAGAAGATTTTCCATCTCTGGTGTCCAGCAGGGAAAAGGGAGGCCGGCAGGTAAGAGCACGTACAGGTTTGTCTGATCTCTGAATGCCAGTTCCTCAGCCCTACCTTCCTCTGAGCTTCTGGCAGGATAAGATTCAACAAAGTGGCACTAAGAGCTGTGTGATGATTGCAACACACCCCCATCCTACTCTCTGCTTAGTCAAAGAGAAAGTGGGGGGGGGGAATGAAGGAGGTCACACCTTCATGGTTGCTATCTAGAACAAAAGGGGACAGTGCTTATTTCTATTGTTTATTTCTAGTTTGGGTTTACTCTGTATTATTGTATGTGTTTATATGCCTATTGTAATTAAAAGCACCTTAACTAGAGTTCTGAGAAGAGGTTTTGATCCTCTTTTAAGAGATGGGAAGCATTATCCCTTCAGCACTGAGTTATAATGGAAGGGGTAGATACCTAACTTGTTAGGATTTCCTACAATCAAAAGAGTTCATATCTCCTAGGCAAGCCCAAGTTTCCCCCAAAAAGAAAATGTATATAAACATAAACCATGATTTGTATACCCCTTGAATTGCTACCAGTAAGTCCTTGAAGCAAATAAAAACTTAAGAAGAATAATTTTAATGAAGGGAGTATCCTGAAAAAACCTCCCTTGACCAACCCCACATGGGGTGAGGCAGAATCTTGGTACCACCTCAACTGTGGCATACTTAACCTATCACATAATCACAAATGTGAGATCATATATATATATATATATACACACACACGTGTGTGTGTATGTGCATATATGTGCATGTGTATAGAGCTATATATACATATGTATATGTGCATTTATGCATAAGAGGATGTGTATGTGTATATATGTGTAGGCAGCTAAGAGGAGAAGTGGATAGTATCAGGCCTGGAGTCAGGAAGACTCATCTTCCTGAGCTCAGATCTGTTTTCAGATACTTACTAGCTGTGTGACATTGGGCAAGGCATTTAACCCATTTGCCTCAATTTCCTCATCTGTAAAATGAGCTGGAGAAGTCAATCAAGCCACTCAAGTATCTTTGCCAAGAAAACTCCATGTGGGATCACAAAGAGTTGGACCTCATTGAAAAAAAGACAACATATGTTTGTGTGTATATAAACCCATACATCCACCTGTGTAAGTTATGTGTAGCTCTATCCAGATTTGTATGAACAACATATCCCACAAAGTGGTCACATTATATGAATTTGCATATTTGGAGTTATAATTACATGTAAAAATTGGTTCTTGACTAAAGGAAATATACAGTGCCAATGGGAAAATGTGACCATTTCATGGGATTCATTATTCACATTACTTGGGACCTAGATGTATGTCTGCATAGGTAATTTAAATGTTTAGTTTAAATGAGTCTTACAGGAAGCATGACTATATGTCTCTGGAGTCTGCTTCATCTCTATGGAGAGGAAGAGAGCCAGTGACCATACTTTTATTGCCAGCAAGTTGGTGGTTGGGGAAGGAAGAGACAGACAGGCAACAGGATTGCCATGAGGTTGAACCCTTTTTCCTCTATCCTGGGTGTGTGTGTAATAGGACAGGGACTACATCTATAAGTGTATCTCCCAAACATTGCTAATTTGGGGTTATAATAGGTTCAGAAAAAAAATCTACTTCCCTATTTACTCTTTGAAGGGAGTGCTAGCTTAGCCACTTGCCCCAAAATATTGGTGAGACAAAAGACCATTGAAAATAACCATTAATCCAAGAAAGCAACAAAATAAAAATTATGAAGCAATGCAGATTAGAATATAAGAGAAAATACACAGGAGGGGTATTTCTTTAACTGAGAGTTAGACAAAATTCCAACTCAAACCAAGAGAGAGAGTCTGATCTCACCCAAGAATTTCTCTCTTAATCAAGTAAAAAACTACTTTTGAAATAATATATAGCTTTAGCAAAGTTGCAGGATATAAAATAAACCAACAAAAATCCCCAGCATTCCTGTATATTTCTAACAAAGCCCAATGGCAAGAAATAAGAGATATTCCATTTAAAGTTACTATGGACATTTTAAAATATTTGGGAGTTTACTTGCTAAAACAAACCCAGAAACTATATGAACACAAATACAAAAATAAACCTTTGTGTGTGTGTGTACTTTAGGTACACAAGACACAGTGTCAATAACTATAGTAATCTACTGTTGATAAACCCAAAGTCTCTAGCTTCTAGGATAAGAACACACTATATGATAAAAACTGCTGGTAATACTGGAAAGTAGTATGATAGAAACTGGGCATAGACCAATATCTTATAAAATATACCAAAATAAAGTCAAAAGGGGTTCACAATTTAGACATAAAGGGTGATACTGTATGCAATCTTGTAGAGCAAGGAATGGTTTACCTGTAAGATTTATGGAGAAGGGAAGAATTTATGACCAAACAAGAGATAGAAAGAAAGCATTATGAAATGCAAAATGGATAATTTTGATTATATTAAATTGAAAAGTTTTTATGCAAACAAAGCCAATGCAATCAAGATTAGGAGGGAAGCAGAAAATTGGGAAATAATTTTTACTACCGGTGTCTCTGATAAAGGACTGATTTCTAAAATATACAGAGAACTGAGTTAAATTTATAAGAATACAAGTCATTCCCTGATTTATAAATGGTCAAAAGATATGAACAGGCTGTTTTCAGAGGAAGAAATTAAAGCTACCGATAGTCATAGGAAAAAAATATTTGAAATCACTATTGATTAGAGAAATGCAAATGAAAACAACTTTGAGGTACCACCTCTCAATGGCCAGATTGGCTAATATAACAAAACAGGAAAATGATAAATTCTGGAGAAGATGTGGGTAAATTAGAATACTAATGCATTGTTGGTGGAGTTGTCATCTGAGCCTGCTATTCTGGAGAGCAATTTGGAATTATTTCTGTTATATTAAAATGTGCCTCTTCTGATCCAACAATACTACTTCTAGGGATGTATCTTAAAGAGAAAATAAAAATGGGAAAAGGACCTACATGTGCAAAAATCTTTATAGCAGCTCTTTTTGTGATGGCCAAGAACTGGATATTGAGGGGATGCCCAGCAAATGGGGAGTGGCTGAACAAGTTGTAGTATATGAATGTAATAAAATACTATTGTGCTATAAGAAGTGATTATCAGGTGGACTTCAGAAAAACCTGGAAAGACTTCTATTTACTGGTGCTGAGTGAAGTGAGCAGAACCAGTAGAATATTGTACACAATTATAGACACATCATATCTGTGATGACTGACTTAGCAATGCAAGGGTATAAAACAGCTCCAAAGAACTCATGACGGAAAAGACTATCCACATCCAGAGAAAGAATTATGGAGTCTGAATGAAGATTGAAGCAAAATACTTGTTATCTCTCTCTTTTGTTTTATTTTGTTTCTTCTTTCTCGTAGTTCATTCCATTGGTTATTATTCTTCTTTATAACTTGATTAATTTTTAATGTGAAGGTATGTATAGAACCTGTATCAGATTTCATGCCACCATGTGGGAAAGGTAGAGGTAGAGGGAGAAAATTTGGACCTCAAAAAGTTGTGGAACTGAATATTGTAAGCTAAAAATAAGTAAATTTAAAAGAAAATAAAAGAATTTCTCTAGAGTTTCTAAGAGGCAAGCTGGAAGACATATTAAAAAGACATTAAAAAACTGAATTCCCCTAAGATCTTCAGCTTCCAATGTCTTTTCCTCTTCCCTTACTGCAGTGTCCTATGTTTGTATGCTTCTCTCCTCAAGAATCTTTAGAATCGTGCACATGCATGCGTGAGTTCATGTATGTGTGTTTGTGTGTGTGTATAAAAGCTCTGGCCCTAATACTACCACTTACACAAATACCTAGAATTTCTTCAGCCTTTTCTCCAACAATATGAAGTCATGTCTCTTTCTGAATACCAGCCTTATGCAAAATGCCCCAGGTTTGGTTGTAAACCAGGTTATACAATATTTCTCATCATTATCATTATTATTGTTAATGTGACCAAACTGCAGGAGACAACAAAAGAATTATTACAATCAGGGAGCTCAAAATAGGGTTTATGCACTATTGGCACTAAATTTGTATCTTGAAGAAATCTATGAAGTCTAAAATTTGGAAATGGTAAAGAAGTGCATTATAGATATGGGGTGGGGAACAGCACTTGTGCACAAAGACATGTAGAATATCTCCTATGCTTTGTAACACTAGGTGGTGCTTTGAAAACTCACAAGCCATAACTCTGGAACCTAACTGGCATGTTTCCTTTCTTCCTTGTAGTCCTTCTCACTTCTCCCACTCTTTAGTCTTCCTTCTAGAATAGTGGAATATCCAAGGAAGATTAGAGCCAGATCAGGCTAAGAGATGGGTGGATGAGGTGCTGATATTGAATTATCACTTAATTGTGGGGCAACTTCACACTTTCCTTCATCACTGTTCTCGAGTTCTCAGCATGATGCTCCAGGGTACAGAGGTTTAAAGATTTAGATGTCTCCCAAAGTTCCTATCTGACTTTGATTGAGTGGTCCTATAAGAAAAATAACTTCCTGCCTTTGACTTCACCAGATGCTAATGGAAGGGTGATTTTGGCCTAATGGAGCTAGATTTGTTGGCAATTTAATACTTTTTCACCATCACCTGACTGTGTCCAGGTAAAAGCAATGGAGAGAGTTTGCATTTGATTTGAACTGTTTTTAATGGTGCCTGAGGCCATGTATGCCATGGCCTGGCTATAGTTCTGATTATAGCTTTTCAAGCATTTAAACAAAACTATGATATTCTGTATAACTCTTTTAGTGTTCTGATGAAACATACCCACTTAATTCAATAGGTCCTTATGAATTCAACGTTCTTTACTATCCTAATTGCTCTTCTCTGGATCCAATGTCCTTAAAATGTGGCACCCCAAAATGAACACAATATTTCTATAAGTATGCAGAAATGATGGGGCATGTGGATTGGCACACCTAGCCTAAAATATTTGTATGACATATGTAGGGAAGTTAGGTGGCACACTGGATAGAGTGCCAGGCCTCAACTCAGAAAGACTCATATGTGTATATCTATATATACATACAAAGCCTCATATATATATATATATGCAGTTATGAAGTTGTATATTTATAACCATGACAAACATTAATAGCAATTGTCATTTATATATTACTTGATCTTCACACCAACTTTATGTAGATAGACTAGAACCACAATTTTCATTCACAGTTGGAGAAACTAAGGTATAGACAGTTAAGGGACTTGGCAAGGTTACCTAGCTAGTAAGTGGAAGACCCCAGAATTGAAGCCAAAACTTCAAGACCTAGGCTGTTTTCACCTTACTAGGCTGTTTCTTGAACAGGTTATCCTTGCTTTTATAAAAAGTACATTTTTTTTTCAAAATGTATTCTACAGTAGATGAGCATATTATAGAATCCAGTATGCCATGTCCTAGTATTTTCATCAGTTCTGATTATGTTAAAAACTATTAAATGCATGGGTAAAAGTCAGTGAAGTGTAGGGCTTCATTAGGCAGTACTAAATGAATGGAGTAACAAATTCCTAAGCTACAAAAAGGAGAAACTGCATAGAGAGTAACCTAATAAAGCTAGTGTTGTGTTTGAAATTAAATGAACTTTTCTCCGACCCACTAGACAAATAGGTGGCTTCTCAATCTATTCTCCATAATAGGCTCTCTAAATTATCCACCTCCTTTAATTCTCAAAGCTTCATTCTCATTCTCACTATTTAACTAGGAAAGCAAACCTATAACTCTTAATAGTAGAATACTACAGATATTTGTTCAATATTACTTCAAAGTTAGAAGATAGTCTGGAAAAGAAGAGTCATTTTAAAATTTTAAGTATATTGTGTTTTGAAAAATAACAGGAGTGCTGCTTCAGGATATAGCTGTACCTTCAGTATTATTACTTTTGTGCAGAATGCATTTTTCATAAAATATACCATGGTGTTGACTTTTGTCTACTACTGCATTAACAGTTGGTGAAGCATATGAGTTATATATGATACAATAACCATGTAATAATATAAAAGTGCATGGTATTGTGCAACACTTAAATTTAATCAAAATCTAACCACTTCTTTAATAAAAGTGAAGAAAGCAAACAAAAAACATTTATAGGACAACATAGATAATAGGAAGAAGTGGAGGGTTGGAGAAAAGTATATTCAGTTTGTTACACAGAGAGAGGGATCTTTTTTTTCTCTATTAATTTCCACTTTCTTTTTTTTTATTCCTACAAGTTAAAACTC
This sequence comes from Petaurus breviceps papuanus, assembly GCF_028583685.1. Classification (NCBI taxonomy): domain Eukaryota; kingdom Metazoa; phylum Chordata; class Mammalia; order Diprotodontia; family Petauridae; genus Petaurus; species Petaurus breviceps. Next base: position 1,702,456 of record NW_027186540.1, on the reverse strand, counting down.
TTTCTATATACTGTCATTAGAAATACCCAAAAATAGAGAGCTAAAAGCACTGGCCAGGAGTAAAGAAGTAGGTGATATGATAGAGGCAAGGAGTAAGGACCATAATTAAGACCTAGGCAATGTACTAAAAAGGACAATTTGAAGGAGAGATTGAGACATATACATATAGAAGGATAGGCAGAATATGCACAAAAGGGAGGGGGCACAAATTGAAGGGGAAATAAAGAGCAGCACACGCACAAGAGATAGATTGGGTGTAGATACCATAAAATTTTCTACTGCCATTTCAAAGGTGTTGAGTCAGTCTTATTTTAGGCAGAATGGCAAGAAGGATAAGTCTAACTATAGAAATGGAAAGATGTATGTTAAAAATGGTGTCTTCTGGGGGTGATTGCATTGTGCCCTATCACACTTTAAATATGAGCTATTTAAAATGCTCATGCTAAATGAGGAATCTTAACATCTTCTAAGAGTGCCAGTGCCTAACAATGGGTTTAAAATTATCTTGTAATTAGAAAAAGAGTGTTGATTATTTGTTTTTTTCCTTAATAGTATTTTCCCCCAACTGCCTGTTAAGACAAATTTTAGCAATCATTTTACCAGATTTTGAATTCCAATTTTTTTCTCCCTCTCTCCATCTTTTTATTTCTCCCAAAAACTATAGTCAATTTGATGTAGGTTACACATGTGCTATCATGTTAAACATACTTCTGTATTAGTCACAGTTGAGAAAGAGAAAACAGATCAAAAGGGGAAAAAACCCATGAAAAAGAATATAGTAAGTGAAAAAATATGCTTTGATTTGCATTTAGAGTCCATTAGTTCTTTATCTGGATATGAATAGCATTTTCCTTCCCGAGTCCTTTGTACTTGTCTTGGATCATTGTATTGCTGAAAAGAATTGACTCATTCATAGTTTATATTATACAATATTGTTCATAGTGTGCACATTGTTTTTCTGGTTCTGTTCATTTCACTTAGCATCAAGTCTTTCCAGCTTTCCCCCCCCCCCCGAAATCTGCCTGTTCATCATTCATTGCACAATAGTATTCCATCACATTCACATACCACAAATTCTTCAGCCATTAACCAATTGATGGGGTTAAGCTCAATTTCCAATATTTTGCTACCACAAAAAGGGCTGCTATAAAATATTTTTGTACATATATGTCCTTTCCCCTTTTTTATGATGCCTTTGGGATACAGACCCAGTAGTGGTATTCTGGATCCAAAGGTACGCACAGTTTGGTTGCCCTTTGGGGATAGTTCCAAATTGCTGTCCAGAATGTTTGGATCAGTTGAGAACTCCACCAACAATGCATTAGAGTCCCTATTTTCCCACCTCCTCTTCAACATTTATTATTTTCCTTTTTTTTTTGGTCATATGATCCTATCTGATATCTGTGATGTGGTGCCTCAGAGTTGTTTTAATTTGCATTTCTCTTATCAGTAGTGATTTACAGCATTTTATTCTTATGAATTTAGATAATTTGATAATTGTTCATATTTTTCAACCATTTATCAATTGGGAAATCACTTCTTTCTTATAAATTTGACTCAGTTCTCTATATGTTTGAGAAATGAGACCTTTGCAGAGAAACTTGCTTTAAAGAAGGCTTCCCATCTTTCTGCTTTCCTTGTAATCTTGGTTGCATTGGTTTCATTTGTAGAAAAGTTATTTAATATAATCAAAATGATATATTTTACATTTTATAATGCTCTCTCTTTTCTGGTAATCAATTCTTCTCCGATAGGTAAACTATTCCTTGCTCCTCTAATTTGTTTATGGTGTCACCCTTTGTTTCTAAACTTGCCATTATTTTTTGCCTTATCTTGGTATGTGGTATGATTTCTTGATTTATGCCTAGTTTGTGTCTGTTGTTTTGTAGTTTTCTCAGCAAGTTTTTTCAGATAGTGAGTTCTTTTTTTTGGTTTGTTTTGGAGGGCAGTTGGGATTAAGTGACTTGCCCAAGGTCACACATCTAGTTTTTTTTTCTTGTTAAGTGTCTGAGGCTGGATCCAAATCCAGGCCCTCCTGACTCCAGGGCTGGTGCTATATTCACTGTGAGACTTAGCTGTGCCAAGATAGTAAGTTCTTATCCCAACAGCTGGGGTCTATCAAACACTAGGTCACTGTTCTTGTGTATCTAATCTATTCTACTCATCCACCACTCTTTTTTTTACTTAAAAAATGCTTTATTAACTTCTGTTTTACATCATTCGTTTCTGCCAGATTTTGAGTTACAAATTTTCTCCCCACTTTTCCTCCACCCACCACCCCAAAATAGCAGTCCCACAGGATATCCCCTTCTCCAATCTTCTCTCTCCCATATTTTCTCCCATACCCCTTTCGAATTTTCCAGTGGATCTCTATACCTCAGTGCCTGTATATCTTATTTCCCAATTATATATAAGATGGTATTAATAATAATATATATACACACACATATATGTACATATATATATATTTGAATATTTGATTTTAAAACTTTCAATTCCAGATTCATTCCCTTCCTTCCCCATCACCCACCCCCACTGGGAAGACAAGCAGTTCAGTATATGTTGTACATGTGTGGCTAATGCAAAACAACAACATAGTAGATATATTGTAAAAGACTGAATACACTTCCCTCCCTCCCATCCCACCTCCCCCCCCCCTGCTCCCCTCTCCACCCTGATCCCCTCCCTTTTCAAAAGTGGGTGCTTCCAACTTCCCTCCCCCCCAGCCTGCTCTCTCTTCCATCATTCCCCCTCTCATCCCCTTCCCTCCCTATTCTCCTGGAGGGTGAGATACCCTGTTTAGTGTGTTTTTCATTCCCTCCTCAAGCCAGATTCAATGGGAATAAGTTTCACCCATTCCCTTTTGCCTTCCTATTCTTCCCCTCCATTGTAACCATTTTCTCTTGCCTCTTCTGTATGAGATAGTTTACCCCAATATGTCTCGCCCCATCTCCTCTAATTATATTCCTCTCACCTCTTAATTTTACCTTTTAAGTATCATCCCTTCCTGTTAAATTGGCCCTGTGCCCTCTATCTATGTATACCTGTAAACATATATGCACACATTCACATATGTATTCATATGCCCATATACCCTCATATGTATACATATATATAATCCCTTCAACTACTGAGAAAAGTTTCATAAGTTACAATTATTGTTTTTCCATGTAGGAATGCTAATAGTTCAACTTTGATAAGTTCATTATGATTTCTTTTCCCTGTTTACCTTCTGATGCTTCTCTTGCTTCTTTTATCTGAATGTCAAATTTTCTATTCAACTCTGTTTTTTTCAGCAAGAATGCTTGAAAGTCCTCTATTCCACTGAATGACCATATTTTCCCCTGAAACACAATACTCCATTTTGCTGGATAGGTGACTCTTGGTTTTAATCCCAGCTCCCTTGACCTCCAGAATATCATATTCCAAGCCCTTCAATACCTCAGTGTAGAAGCTGCCGGATCCTGGGTTATCCTGATTGTGTTTCCACAATATTCAAATTGTTTCTTCCTGGCTGCTTGTAATATTCTCTCCTTAATCTGGGAATTTCAGAACCTGGCTATAATATTCCTAGGAATTTTCTTTTTGGGATCTTTTTCAGGAGGTGATCGGTGGATTCTTTCAACCTCTATTTTGCCCTCTCGTTCTAAAACATCAGGGCAGTTTTCTTTGAGAACTTCCTGGAGGATGCTTTCTAGGTAATTCCTTTGATCATGACTTTCAGGAGTCCAATAATTTTTAAATTATCTCTCCTGGATCTATTTTCCAGGTTAGTGTTTTTTCCCATGAGATATTTCACATTGCCTTCTATTCTTTCACTTGTTTGGATCTGTTTAACAGCATCTTGATTTCTCATAAAGTCATTAGCTTCCATTTGCTCCAATCTAATTCTGAAGCAATGATTCTCCTCATTGAGCTTTTGAGATTCTTTTTCCATCTGGAAAATTCAGCTTTTTAAGGCATTCTTCTCCTCATTGCCTTTTTGAGCCTCCTTTGCCATTTGAGTCAGTCTGTTTTTTAAGGTATTATTTTCCTTAGTCAGGCTGTTGACTCTCATTTCATAATTTTCTGGCATCATTCTCATTTCTCTTCCCAATTTTTCCTCCACTTCTCTTATCTGCTTCTTAATGTCCTCTATGGCCTGTAACCAGCTCAGATTTTCCTTTGAAGCCCTTGGTGCAGGAGTTCTGACTTCACTGTTTTCCTACTGTTCCATGCCCTGCTCCTTCCTGTCCCCAAAAGATGAGGGTAATGCTGGAATCTTCTGTCTGTTTTGCCTGCTCACTTTGCCACTCAACTACCTGACCCCTGGGCTTTTTGCCACAGCAGGACTCTGCCATCAAACAGGGGAGCTTTCGTCTCAAATGCAGGGGTTTTCTCAGCTGCCAGAGGTATTAGATGGGTGCCCTCTCTGAGGTCTCACGCTCTGGCAAGCTGGACACACACCCAAGGACCTCCACCCCACACTGCAATCCAGATCCAAGCAGGTTAAAGCATGATCAATTACACCTCAGACTGGTGCTTGGTCACGCTACACTCTGCAGGCCAGGAGCTGAAGCCGCCATGTGGCACTGGCTGGCTGTGCCAGCGTCTCAGCAGCTTTTCGCCCTGGGGGTAAAAGCCACGCACTGCCACTTACTGGGTCTAAAAGTCCAGACTGCACTGGCCTCTCACCTTGTCCTTAGCATCTATGTGTTGATAAATCTGGAAACTGCCATAGCTGCTGCTGATCTGGAGTCCCTCTGGCCGTGGCTGGTCAGGCCCGCCCTGAGGCTAAAGCCTTGGAGTGGGGCTGTGTTCGGCTCCCAGAGCGCTGAGCTGGATTTCTGCTGGCCTGCTGGGCTCTCCTCAGTGGGAGGTTAGCTTCTCTGTGTCATTTTGTGGATTCTGCAGCTCCAAAGTTTGTTCAGAATCCCCTCTTTACATGGATTGGGGAAGGTGGAAGCCGGAGCTGCGGGAAGGTCGTGCTTCTACTCTGCCATTTTGGCTGTGCTCCCCACCACTCCTTTCTTAGTGAGTACCAGAGAGTTTTGATTATTGCTGCTTTATAATACAGTTTGAGATCTGGTATTGCTAGGCCACATTACTTTGAATTTTTTTCCCATTAATTCCCATGATATTCTTGATAATTTTTCTTCCAGATGAATTTTGTTGATTTTTTTTTCTAGCTCTATAAAATAGCTTTTTTCTTTTTGGTATTGATTGTTATGTCTCTGAATATGTAAATAAGTTGAGACAGAATTGTCAATTTTAGTATTTTGGCTCAGCCTACCCATGACAAATTGATATTTTTCCAATTATTTAGATCTGACTTTGTGTGAAAATTGTTTTATAATTGTGTTCATGTAGTTCTTGGGTTTGTCTTAACAGGTAGACCCACAAGTATTTCATTTTGTCTATAATTGTTTTAAATTTCTCTTTCTCTCTCTTGTTGCTGTACTTTGTTTTACTTTATTTGTCGATTCTCTAATATTCGCTAAGTATGCCATCATGTTATCTGCAAAGAATGATATTTTTGTTTCCTCATTGTCTATCCTAATTCCTTCAAATTTCTTATTTTATTGCTATAGCCAACATTACTAGTACTAAATTAAATAATAATGGTGATGATGGGCATCCTTGCTTCTTATTGGGAAGACTTCTAGCTTATCCTTATTACAGATTATACTTGCTGATGATTTTAGATGGATACTGCTTATTTTAAGGAATAAATTTTTCCCTTATTCCTGTGCTCTCTAGTACTTTTTTTTAATAGGAATGGGTGCTCTTTTTTGTCAAAAACTTTTTTTGCATCTATTCAGATAATCATATGATTTCTGTTGGTTTTGTTATTTATATGGTTAATTATATTAATAATTTTCCCAGTATCAAACCAACCCTGCATTCCTTGTATAAATCCCACCTGGTATAATTGTTGTGATACATTGCTGTAATTGTCTTGTTAGTATTTTGTTCAAAATTTTTGTATAGATATTTATCAGGGAAATTGGTCTATAATTTTCTTTCTCTGTTTTAGCTTTTCCTGGTTTAGGTATCAGCACCATATTTGTGTCAGAAAAGGAGTATGGAAGGGCTCCTTTACCTCTTTTTCTAAATAGTTTATATAGTACTGAAATTAATTGAAATTAATTAAATTAATTAATTAAATGCCTGGTAGAATTTACTTGTGAACCCACCTGGCTCTGCAGATTTTTTCTTAGGAAGCTCATTAATGACTTGTTCAATTTCTTTTTCTATGATGGGATTAGTTCATCATTCTAGTTCCTGATCTATTAATCTGCGTAATTAATAGTTTTCATAAGTATTCATTGATTTCACTAATATTGTCAAATTTATTGTCTATTATTGAGCAAAATATTACATAGTGATTGCTTTAATTTCTTCTTTCACCCTTTTAATTTTTGATACTGGATATTTGGTTTTCTTCTTTCTTTTTTTAAAAATCACATTAACAATGCTTATTCATCTTTTTTTTCCCCCATGAAACCAGATCCTTTGATTTTTCAAGATTTCCAATATGGTGCTCAGTTGGGATTTTTAATTTGTTCCTTTTCTAGTTTTTTTTTTTAGTTGCCTGCCCAGTTCATTGATTTGTTCTTTTTTTCTATTTTCTTGATGTAAGAATTAAGAGAAATAAAGTTTCTCCTAAAAATTGCTTTTGCTGCATCCTATAAATTTTAGGATGTTATCTCATTGTTGTCATTGTCTTTAGTGAAATTATTGATTGTTTTTATGATTTGTTCATTGATTCATTTATCGTTGAGGATTATTTAGTTTCCAATTAATATTAAACTTATCTTTCTACTGCCCTTTATTAAATGTAATTTTTATCACATTATGATCTTCAAAGAATACATTGAATATTTTTTAATGTCTACATTTGATTTTGAGGTTTTCATTCCCTATTACATGGCCAATTTTTGCATAGGTTAATTTACAGCTGAGGAAAAGGCATATTTCTTTCTATTCCCATTCATTTCCTCCAAAGATCTGTCAGATCTGTTTTCTAATATTCTGTTTACCTCATTTGTTTCTTTCTTGTTTTTGGTTGAATTTTTTGCATTCTCAGAGGAAACATTTAAAGTTCCCTGCTAGTAGAGTTTTGCTATCTGTTTCTTTCTGTAGTTCACTTCTCCTTTAAAAATTTGGATGCTATACTACTTGGTGCATATATATTAAGTATTAATATTGATTCATTGTCTATGCTACCTTTTAGTAAGATGTAGTTTCCTTCCTTATTTCATTTAATTAGGTCTGTTTTTGCTTTCACTTTGTTGGAGATCAGGACTGTTACTCCCCCTTGCCCCCTTTTTTTTACTTTAGTTGAAGCATAACAGATTCTACTCCAGGCCCTTACTTTTACTTTATATATGTCTTTTACAATTCATCATCCTTAACAATATTGCTATTACTGTGTAAAGTATTCTTCTCATTCTGCTCACTTAGTTTTATTTGAGTTCATGTAAATATGCCCAGGTTTTTCTGAAACCATCCTATTCATCATATCTTTTAGCACAGTATTATTCAAGCACAATCATATACATGACTTATTCCACAATTTCCAGATTGATGGCCATCCACTAGATTTCCAAATCTTTATAAGGAATTATTTCCTTCTGAACTTTTGTAACTTTTTCCATTTGACCAATTCTAAGGAGTTATTTTCATTAATGAATTTTTGTACTTCTTTTTTCCATTTGACTAATTCTTTTTTTTAAATTTTGGTTTCTTCAGTAATTTTTTGCACCTCTTTTATCCAAGCTATTAATTGTCTGTTACTTTTAAAATATATACATACACATATATTATTTTTATCATTCTTTTCTTTCTAAATTTAAATTTTCTCCCTTCTCTCTTACACCCACCAAGAAGGTTATTATACATATGGAACATATTTTTATATTAGCCATATTTAAAAAAAATAAAACAAGAAAAATAAAGTGAGAAGATGATACTTCATTTTGCACTCAGAGTTGGTCAGTTCAGTCTCTCTGGTGGTGGATAGCATTTTTCATGATGAATCCTTTGGAATTGTCTTGGATTATTGTATTGATCAGAGTAGCCAAGTCTTTCTAAGTTGATCATTATTACAGCATTACTGTTACAGGCACAGTGATCTCCCAGTTCTCTTTCACTTTGTATTAGTTCATATAGTTCTTGCCATGTTTTTTCTGAAACCATCAATTCTTTATAAAAATAATACAGTTACATGTAAAAAACAATTGTAGACATTTAATTCAAATGAATTCTAAATTCTCTTGCTCCTTACACTTCTTCCCCTCCTTTGAGAGGGCAAGCAATTTGATAAAGTTTGTAACCTGTGTAGTCATGCAAATCATATTTCTGTATTAGTAATGTTACAAAAGAAAGCAGACAAAAACCCAAGAAAAATAAAGTTTAAAAAATTATGTTTCAATCTGTCTTCAGAGTTCATCAGTTCTTTCTCTGGAAGTGAATAGCAATTTTCATCATTAGATCTTTGAAATTATTTTACATCATTTTATTGCTGAAAGTATCTGTCATTCACAGTTGATCCCCATACAGTATTACTGTTACTAAGTATAATTGTCTCTTGGTTCTGCTCACTTCACTTGGCATCCTGTTCATTATATCTCATAGTATGATAATTCTCCATCATAATCACAGTATGTCATAATGTGTTCCGCCATTCCCCAATTGATGAGCATCCCTCAATTTCTAATTCTTTGTCACCATAAAAAGAGCTTCTGTACACATTTTTTGTACACATAGGTCCTCTCCCCTTTTTCTTTGATCTCTTTGAATAATTGTATAGTCCTTTGGACATAGTTTCAAATTGTTCTCCAAAATGGTTGAATTAATTGACAACTCTACCAACATCACTTTAGTGTCCTAATTTTTTCATATCCTCTCCAGAGTTTGACATTTTACTTTTCTGTCATGTTAGCCAATCTGATAGGTGTAGAGGTACCTCAGAGTTGTTTTAAGTTGCATTTCTCTACCAAGAGGTGGCACCTGTAACATTGAGGCCATAGCCCTCTAGGTTCTTAGGTGTGGCCCTTTCACTGAATTACAACTTCAAAGAAAAAAATGTCCTTAATAAAAGGATTTGTTCTCTAAAACTCAGTCAAAAGGCTGCACCAAAGGACCTAGAAGGTCACATGAACCCTTGAGGCTGCAGGTTCCTCAATGCTGTAAATCAATAGTGATTTAGAGCATTTTCCCGTATACCATAAATAACTTTGATTTCTTTATCTGAAAAATGCCTGTTAATATCCTTTGACCTTTATCAATTTTATCCATTTCTGGGTTTTAGTCAAGCATAGGGAGGATCACTTTAAATCAATAGGGAATGGGATTCCTGGGGGAAAACAGTTTGAAAACTCCATTGCTTATTCCTACTCCTAATTTATAGTTCAAGTGCAGAGAGGAGCACATTGGATCAAGAGGGAATGGAAATCATGAGCAGCAGTAGCACTTCTGGCCCCAAGAAGAAATCAAAACTATCAATAGCCACAAGAAAGAAACCCTCTTGAAGTGCTGTTGCTTCTGTCACCACCACCTAGTTTCACCACTGGTGTTTCAACCACCTGGGTTCCACCTTAGTCTCCTCTCAGTTTCACATATCTCACTTTCTAACTGTCTGTCTTGCCTTGGGCTGGAATGATGTCTCACTATGAGCTTTTGTTGGCTCTGTCACTTAAAAAATTTATTTGAGGCATCATTTTAAAGATGTTTAGAGGGAAATGTTGGGAGAAATCAGCTGAGTGGTTCTCTACTTTGTCATCTTGGTTTAACTCACAAAAGTCTGGGCCTGTATAATTTCTTAGAATAAAATAGCATTCTATCAGATTTGTATACCATTACTTCAACAACTCCCCAATTTATGGATATCCTCTCAGTTTCCAATTTTTTGCCAAAATAAAAAGAGGTGTAATAAAATTTGTATACATATGGGTCTTTTTCCTTTTTATTTGGGATAGATACCTAGTAGCAATATTGAAGGGTCAAATACTATGCACAGTATTATAGGACTTTGGGCATAGTTCCAGATTGTTCTCTAAAATGGTTATACCAGAGGGTGGAAACAAGATGGTGGAGTAAAAGCAGGGACTCACTTGAGCTCTTCCCCAAATCCCTTGAAATATCTTTAAAAATGACTCTAAACAAATTCTATAGCAGCAGAACCCACAAAAGATATAGTAAAACAAATTTCTAGTCTAAGACATCCTGGAAGGTCAAAAGGAAAGGTCTGTTGCACTGGGCTGGGAAAGGAGCTCTGCCCAGTGAAAGTATGCAAGATTCAGGTGACAGAGTCACAGGCAGCTATGACAACTTCCAGACTTCTAAATCTACAAATGTCAAAGACAACTTAGAATATCAGTGGAAAAGTTCTATCAGACCTAGGTGAAAGAGGAGTGCATAGGATGCAAAGCCACAGGGCGGTGGCAGTGGTAGCAGCAGTAGCAGCAACTGTTTCCAGAGCTCTCAGCCTACAGAAGGTAAAGGGATTGAATAGCTTATCAGAAAAAGACTACAAGGCTCTCTTTACTGGCAATGAGGCAGGATTCTGTTGCTTTACCCATACTTGAACCTGAGTCATAGTCCTGGGTGACAGTCCTGGGTCAAGGGGGAGTACTGGCATAGCAGATCTTGTGGTACTGTAGAGAGGGTACTTTACTCTCAGTTCCAGGACAGAAGAGAGTGCTTGTGGTCACTCACAAACCAAAGCACTGGCCAGGAGAGGAGTTAACTCCTCTTCTTAGATTATGCTACGTTGGAAGAACTGATAGCTTACAGGTCCTTAGAAGTATCTCTGGATATAAATGCATAAAACCCCTGAAGCTTGGGACAGTACACCCTCCACACTAAAAGCAGAGCCCTACATTAACAAAGAGGTAAAAAGTCAAGTAATAGGCAGGGAAAATGAGCAAACAGCAGAAAAAAATTCAGACTATAGAAATTTATTTTGGTGACAAGGAAGATCAGAATACACACTCAGAAGAAAATAAAGCCAAAACTCCTACACCCATAGCTTCCAGGAAAAAAATGAATTTATTCTAGGCTATGGAAGAGCTTAAAAAGCATTTTGGAAGTCAAGTAAGAGAAGCAGTGGAAAAATTGGGAAGAGAAATGAGAGTGATGAAAGAAAATCATGAGAAACAAGTCAACAGCTTGCTAAAAGAGACACAGAAAAATATTAAATAAAATAACACCTAAAAAATAGACTGGATCAAATGGCAAAAGAGGTCCAAAATGCCAATGAGGAGAAGAATGCCTTAAAAAGCAGAATTGACCCAATGGCAAAGGAGGTCCAAAAGCTTACTGAAGAAAATAATTCCCTAAAAAACAAAATTGATGAAATGCAAACCAGTGACTTTATGAAAAATCAATAAATTATAAGACAATACAAAAAGAATGAAAAAAATAGAAGAAAATGTGAAATATCTCGTTGGAAAAGCCATTGATGTGGAAAACAGACCCAGTAGAGATAATTTTAAAATTATTGGACTATCTAAAAGCCATGATCATAAAAAGAGCCTAGACGTCATCTTTCAAGAAAATATCAAGGAAAACTACTCTGAAACTCTAGAAACAAAGGGTAAAATAGAAATCGAAAGAATTCACCAATTACCTCCTGAAAGAGATACCAAAAGGAAAATTTCCATTATTATATTATAATTATATTATAATATATCCAATCTCCAGAATTACCAGGTCAAGGAGAAAATAGTGCAAGCAGCCATGAAGAAACAATCGTGAAGCCACAACAAGGATAACAAAAGATTTAGCAGCTTCTACATTAAAGGATCAGAGGGCTTGAATTATTATATTCTGGAGGTCAAAGGAGATAGGATTAAAACCAAGACTCACCTACCCAGCAAAACTGAATGTAATAAATGAGTAGAAAAATTGATATTCAATGATGTAGAGGAATTTAAAACCTTCTCGAGAAACCAGAGCTAAATAGAAAAATTAACTTTCAAATACAAGTTTCAAGAGAAGCACGAAAACAGAAACAGGAAAGAGAAATCATAAGGGACTTATTAAAACTGAACTGTGTACATTCCTACATGGAAAGATATTTGTAACTCATGAGATCTTTCTCATTATTAGGGTTGTTGGAGGGAATATATATACAGAGGGCATAGGGTAAGTTGAATAGGAAGGGATGATATCTAAAAAATAAAATAAATGGATGAGAGAGGAATTTAGTGGTGGAAGGAGAAAGGGAGAAGTTGAATGTGGTAAATTGTCTCACATAAAAGAGGCAATAAAAAGCTTTTACAGGTGAGTAGAAGATGGGGATGATAAGAGGGAATGAGTGAACCTTACTATCATCAGATTTGGTTTAAGGTGGGAATAATACACACTCAATAGGGTTTGGAAATCTATCTTACCCTATAGAAAAATAGAGGGGGAGAAGGAGATAAAAGAGGGTGGAGTTATAGAAGGGAGGGCAAATTGGGGGAGGGATTAAACAGAAGTGGACACTTTTGAAGTAGGACAGGGTCAAAGGCAAGAATAGAATAAATGGGGGGCAGGATAGGATGGAGAGAAATGTGGTTAGTCTTTTACAACATGACTATTATCAAAGTGTTTTACATGACTACACATGTATGACCTATATTGAATTGCTTGCCTTCTCAATGAGAGTGGTTGGGGAATGAGGAAGGGGGAAAATTTAGAGCTCAAAGTTTTAAAAAAGAATGTTAAAAATAGTTTTTAGATGAAACTGGGAAATAAGATAAACAGGCAATGGGGTATAGAAAGCTATTTTATCCTACAAGAAAATATAAAGGGACAAGGATAAGGGAAAGGGGGCAGGATTAGATAGAAGGGAGAACAGATTAGGGGAAAGGATTATCAGAATGCATGCTATCTTGGGAGGAGGGGAGAGATGGGGAGAAAATTTGGAACTCAAAATCTCATGGAAGTGAATGTTGAAGACTGAAAATGAATAAAATAATTTAAAAAATAAAATAAACAATATGGTGGGACCAGTTCACACCTCCACCATTAGTGCATTAGTATACTTATTTATCCATATTCCCATTCACATTTGTTATTTTTCTTTTTGTTCATCTTATTCAATTTAATGGCTATGAGGTGGTTTCTCAGAGTTGTTTTGGTTTGCATTTCTTTAAATTTGAGTGATTTAGAGCATTTTCTCATATGACTATTGACAATTTGATTTCTTTCTTTGATAATGCCTGTTCATATGCTTTGATCATTTATGAATTGGGGAATGGCCCCTATTTCTTTTTATATATTTCCTTCAGTTCTCTATATGTTTGAGAATGGAGCCATTGTCAGAGGATTTTTTTCTCCATTTTTTTTCTTCCAGGTTCCCATGTTTCTTCTAATTTTAGATGTGTTGGTTTTGTTTATTTAAAATTTTTAAAAAATTTAATGTAATCAAAGTTATCCATTTTTACCTCCCATTATTGTCCCTATTTCTCCTTTGCTCATAAACTATTTCCATCTCCATAGATATGTCAGGTAATTCTCTTCATGTTCCCATAATTTGTTTTGATATCAGCCTTTGTTTCTTAATCTTGCCCCCATTTTGAGTTTATTTTGTATATAGTCTGAGATATTTTATTTTGCTGATTTTCTGACAGTATTTTCCAGTTTTCCTAGAAATTTTTATTGACTAGTGCTTTCATTTTCCAAAAGCTGGTTTATTTGTGTTTATTATACTCTAGGCTAGTTTGCTAATTTGCTTTTGTATATTGTGTATCTAAAGTATTCCATTGATCAACCACTCTATTTCTTATCCATTACCAAATTATTTGGATTTTGTAACATAATTTGAGATCTTCCTTCCTCTGTATTCTGATTCTGAGATTAGAAGTTGTAATTTTAATGGAATATGAAGACCTTCCCCATCTATTTATACCTATGCGACCACATATGTTCAGTCATGGATGTCTTACTGCTTTCACAGCTGTGATACATCCTGAGTCACATAGAACCCATTGGGGGAGGAACTTGCTGAAGTTGGAGCTTGTTTAGGGGGAGCCTTGCTTGTAGGAAGGCTTTTGTACCTTTTGGTACTAAACTAATTAAGCACTGAGTCACTGGGTTGTGATGCCTTCTGACGCTGAGCCTACTAGTTGAAAACTATATATACTGGGAAGTTGGTATTTTACTTTGGGGTTTCACTTATATATTGCCAAGACAATAACCACAGTGGCTGCTATGAACATGCAGGCATATTTCCAGGTTTGAATAAGTCACAAGATATAACAGACTCTCTTCTTCAAAAACAAAACCAAGATATTTATTTATATACCAGAAAGCCAAATTCACCATGGTGTAATAGTAATGGAATATAAAGATCCCCCTGTATTGGCTTGGTTTTTGGTGTTAAAACCCAGAGCTTGTTAATCCCACTTGTGGGATGGACTTGTTGACGTGAAAAGAGAGGGCTGGACTGGGAGGAGCTGGTGACGTAAATTTGGAGAGACACAAGAGAGAGGCAGAAGAATTTTTTGGAAGCAGCATCGTGGAGGCAGAGAGAGACTGAAAGGACTGCTGAGGGCCACTTTGAATTGCCCAGGACTTTGAGAGCTGCCACCCAGAGCTGCCAAGGACTGAGGAGATATGGCTGTTATACTGGTACTTTGTCTGTTTTGATGTTGTTTTGCCAGATTTGTCCACTGGTGAAGGAAAGTCCTGTTGTTGCAGAAGTTTGGGAACCTTGCTGTTGGTTCAGAGCTACTGAGACTGTTCTGCAGACAGAGAGTGAATTCTGTCCACTGGTGAAGGACAGTCCTGTTGTTGCAGAAGTCTGGGAACCTTGCTGTTGGTTCTGAAGCCCTGATGAAGTATTTTCTTGTTGTGTGTTTACAGATATCCTGGAAGAGGGTTTTGCTAATGTTTTCAGGGGTCCTAGGACTGTTCTGCTGACAGAGAATGATTTAATGAAGACACTGACAATGTATCTTGTGGCCTTGCTAAGCTTTGTCTCCCCAGGAACAAAGATTTCTGAGAACTTGCCTCAAGATGAAGAAAAGACCTCCATTTGGGTATTAAGTGCTGTGCTTAAACTTGTTGTAACTCTGGGGTAGATACAATTGTGATCCAAGGATGGGGAACTTTTGACCTTTTTGTGCTCTGTGATTGAACAAATGAATGTACTTTACTTATGATTGGAAACTAATCTCCATTTGAGAACAGGGGCTTTGTGATGGACCAAATGAATGTACAGCCTAGGGGTGGAGTAGTATTTAGAAGAGGGACTTTGTGATTGAATGTAATGTCCTGGGGTGGGGAAGTGCTTGATTAAATCAGGTAGTACTTGGAGATTATTGAATCACACTTAGTAAATGCTGTATTTTGAATGATGCCATATTTTGATCTTCTCTGTTCTTAATTTTTCACTGAATAAAATGGAGAGCTGGTATTTTGAACCTTGGGAAGTTGCCTTTGCTTGGCCTTACATTACACATGGTAATAAAAAAGTTGGTGCACATTACCAAGGCAGGGAACACTGCTATGCCCAAGCCTTCCCTCTGTCAGGCCTCCCCACAAATAAGCTCCCTTAGGCAAAATGCTCCTCTCTCACCCACACTAGCTGCCCAGCCTCTATCTGCCTCCTCTCTCAGATCCATTTAATTCTCCCATGTGACAGCTTCCATGTGACTCAGGCTCAAAACAGGTCACAAAGGGCTTTTAATGGGCAAGAAAGATCTTCCTATTCTGTTAATAATATATTAGCAATACTACTTATGAGAAGGATCTTTAGATTCCCTGGATTGGACTCTAAGTAGTTGTTTGTTAAGAGAAACCTGACTACTTTGAGGTTTGTGCCCTCCTCTTTGGTGGTAGATGGAGGTGATTGAATTATTCTGTTTAGATTGTTGGAGCCCTGTATATTGGATTCTTTTTTTGATACTCACATCTTTCTACTTATTTGTCTGTTAATTAATGTGAGATCATTAACTCTTTAAGCTGTCTTTCCTTTAGAAAAGGAGATCAAAGAACCCAAGCTAGCAGGCTATCTTGGGTGTGGTAGGCTGCTTGCTAATACAGAAGTGGAGATCTGTTAGAAAATTTATCATGGAGTTACTATTGTGGTAATAGTTATGGGAATAAAAAATGTTGAATATGAGAGGTATTATGGAAAGACAACACAACATGAATCTTGGCAACTGATCTCATGCGAGATAAAGGAGAATCAGATTATTTGACCACCTGAGAGATTGTAAAAAGAACTCTGGTTGCAGTAAGGATACCTAGATTCAATTTAATCTCACATGCTCACCAGCTGTGTGACCATGGACAAATCCCTTTCACCTCCCTTATTTGGAAAACAGAGGTGTTGATATTTGTACTAACTTCCTTATAGATGTGTAAGGAAATCCTTTCACAAACTTTAAGCCACTGTTTTTGAGCTATTTATAAATCATGATTATGACATTCAAGTAGTAGTAACATTTGTCTTTACCTAGTAAAAAAAAATTAGACTGTTCTCTGCTTTATTTTTTTATATAGCCTCAATCACTGAATGGGCACTGCCTGGATTTATTAAAGAAATATCTTAGCATAAAAAAGCCAAGGTCTCCTACTACATCTGGGCCCATCTCTGGTTGTCCTGATCTATATCTCAGCACTGGCTCCAGATGACTGGAAGAAAAAGTAAGGCTGGGGACTTTGCCCAGCCCTTCCTCACTTAAATTCAATTCACTTGCATGTCAAGGCATCACCTCCCCGATGTTACAGTCTGCTTTAAGAATAAAGGAGGACAAACTATAACAACAGTAACATTTATAGAAATTGGGAAGAGAAAAAAGAAGCACAGATTTTAGAGGAAAGATAAGGAGGAAAGATAATTTGGACACATTGAGGTTGAATTACTAGAAAGATAAAAAGGAAGAGATTGAAAGTAGACAATGGAAAAAAGAATGTTTAATGCGCAAGAGAGTCTCTGTGAAGCACTTTGTTTAAAAATACATAACAAAATCCTTAAACTAAGGAAGTTTCTACACTTATTTATAGATAGAAGACATACATGTAAAAGAAAACTGTTAAGCCCTAAAAGAGTTCATAAGGTCAGATTGTTGCTGGCTGACAATGTTAGGAAAGACTCCACAGAGAAGACGGCTAGATTTTTATTCAGACTTGAAGAAAAGGTAGAATTTAACTTTGGAGAAATTCTAACACTCATTTAGTTGAAAAATTCAAAGTGTATATTTGGGTCAGTGAACAGACCAGTTTGGCCACAGTGAACAGGTTAAAATGAGAGGCAATTAAAATTGGAAAGGCAGGTTGGGGCCAGTTTTTGAGTAGTTTTAACTGTCCTTGAAAAAGTGTCTAAAGAGTTTGCATATTATTGCATATTATTATTCTTAAAAATGCAAATATTTTTGGGAGAGGTAAAATATTAAAATAAACATAACATGGTGCAAGAAAGATAACATGCGATGGGAGCAACACAAGGTTAAAAATCAGGTGAATTGAGTTTTGTTTCTAGGTCTGCCATTAAATCATTCCTTTGGACTTGTGATTTCTTCCATGAGGGGAATTCCTCAAATGGAAAACCTCCTAACAGTTACAGATCAGCAATTCATGTATAACTTACAGTATTAAAAAATCAATTAGGAAACTTAATACTCATCTTTCTACTTTCATGATCTTTCACAAAGTCATTTAAAGACTTTATGACTTGGAATTACTTTGTAAAAATAAAATGATGGCTTAGAGTAGCAGTTGGTATACTCAGCAAATATTTTTGAATGAACAGAGATAGATCATGATTAGTGAGAATAATGAGTCCCATGAAATGGTTCCGTGTATCCAAATGTGCATTATTCAATTTATAATTATGTAAAATATGATAATTAATTTTAGCCCAAAGAAAATATGCAAATTGAAATATATGGACCACTTCACAGGATTCATTGATTGTACTAATTCATACCCAGCTTTACTTATTCAATGAGAATCACCTTACTGTAACATTAGTTGATCTCATCTTTTTAAAAGAATGCAAAATGACAGAGTATAAGATCCCTCAAAGAAGGGACCAGTCAGAATTACCTCTAGTCTCTGCTTGATAAATGCTTATTGAATTTTTTGTGATTTCCTTGGGCAACAAGTTCTGTGTCCTTAGAAAATCTACTTTACCTCATTTGACCTTGATTTCTTTGTATAGTAAGTGGGACAATACTAGATGAACTTTATGCTCTTTAACAGATCTAAGAAGTCTGAGAAATTCCAAGGGTCTTTTTTGCTAGTTTTATGACACCCTAGGCTCTGA
The DNA here is from genome assembly GCF_028583685.1 of Petaurus breviceps papuanus. Classification (NCBI taxonomy): domain Eukaryota; kingdom Metazoa; phylum Chordata; class Mammalia; order Diprotodontia; family Petauridae; genus Petaurus; species Petaurus breviceps. The sequence goes on along the minus strand of NW_027186540.1, from coordinate 1,684,209 downwards.
ATTCCAGATGGGAAAATTAAGCTTACTGGACGTTGACTAGAGCTGGTTAGACATATGGAAAACAAGCAAAAGGATATATAACACCTGTTTAAGTAAAGAACACCTGGGTGCTGGGGCTTAATTAGGAACTGACAGCCTACTGTCCATTTGTCTTCAAACAGATCATCAGGGCTGGTGAGAAAGACACTTGAAATGATATATTGCCATTAATATAATATACTTTTTCATTTAAGATCCATTAGTAGTGAAGTCACAATCTTTGAAGTATAAGCCCCATATAGTACAAATTCCTGATATTAAGAAGGCCATAATAGATTTTAATTAGTAATAAAGTATTTAATTATTACCTCTATGCAAACAGCTCATAGATATATGTATATAGAACCATTTTCTTCTCTTAGCTGCATTCCTGCCTTATCATTTCGCTATTGGATATTTCCAATTGGATTATTTCTATAGAGGGAACTTCACACTTCTTCCAGTCCCTTGATTTATAACCTCATCATTATCTTCAATTCCTAATTCTTCCTTATCTTACATATACAAATATTTGCTAGATCTTCTTGTTTCTACTTCTTTTATATATCTTGTGGCCAGACCATTCTTTCTACTCACACAAGATTCCTAATTCCTCTCAATGCTTCAAGTCTCTTCCCATTCTAGTCTATCTTATATACACTGCTACCAAAATTATTTTCCTTTTGCATAGAACTGACCATATTACTGCCCTACTCAGTCAACTTTGAGAGTTCCTTATTGCCTCTAGGATAAAATATACATTTCCCTCATTAGCTTCTGAATCCCTTCACAACCTGACCCCAACCTATCTGTCCAGCCTAATTGGCTTTGGGATATAGTTATAAGAGCCTATAAGCTATTTTTCATACATGTCTCTCCACCACCCATCTCCTTGCCTTTTGCAATGGCCATCCACTGTGCCTGGATTACACTCCCTCTTTACCTTTACTTCATAAATTCCTCTTTGCTTTAAGACACATCTCAAGCATCACCTAATGAAGCCTTTTCTGATCTCCCCAACTACTGTTGCCCTCCATCCCAAACTGCTTTTTATTGAATTGATTTGTATTTATTTTGCATATGCTTTTGAATAGATCTAGTGTATTCTTCCTTTGAATATAAGCTCCCTGTGAATAGGGACTGTTTCATTTTTGTCTTTATATCTTCAGAATATAATGCTTGACATAGAATAGGTAATTAATAAGTACTTGTTGATGGGTTGATTCATTCAATAGTAGACTCATGACCATATAGGTATCAGAATAATGGTTGTCTTAGCTTTACAGTGTATAAAATCAGAATTTTTATGAGTTTTCTTTCTAGATTTTTCTTTATAGTAGATTTCACCAAAGAGGATTGGAGAGAGTGGGGAAAGGAGGAGAGGCAAGGAAAACTGCATTAATAATAATATATGCTGTGTAGGAGGTTCTAGAGTGTTCTAGGGATTGATATAATTAGCACAGTGTCATCCAGAAATGGGAGCCCTTACTTACCTTGTTTGTTAAAGTCTACCAATTATGTAGCCAAGTCAACCAGTTTCTAGGTTTTCTAAATAAGTATGAAGCTTAAAAATATGTGAGATTCTGAATAAAGCAATGACTATAACATAATTTGTAACCCGAAGTTTACAATCTAGTATTCAAAGGGATGAGTCATCAAATATATACAAAATAATATAAAATCTTTGGAAGGAGGACCACGCCAAACCTATAATTATGGAAGCCTATTGTTTATTTGCCTTTTTTTGGGGAGGGCAGTTGGGGTTAAATAACTTGCCCAAGGTTAAATGGCTAGTTTTTGTGTTAAGTGTCTGAGACCGGCTTTGAACTCAGGTCCTCCTGACTCCAGGGCCAGTGCTCTATTCACTGCACCACCTAGCCTCCCCTCTCCATATATTTATATATATATATATATATATATATATACATATATATATGTGTGTGTGTGTGTGTGTGTGTGTATATATGTGTGTATATATATATATGTGTGTGTATATATATATATATATATATATATATATATATATATATATATATATGATGCCTGCCACCATAGTACCAAGAATTTTTTTTTTTGCCAAAAATCTTAAAATGGGTAATCATGTGAATTTACATTTACTACTAAATGAAGAAATCTATGATTGGCTGAATAAAATACTGGATAAGAATTTATTCTTTCATGATCATCAGGTTTATTCCAAAATTGTTACATCTGCAGCCTTTTATCAGTAATTCTCAGTTGGTTTGGCAACACATTTATCAGAGATGAACAGAAAGTATTGGTCACTCTCATCATGCCACTTTGTAGACAAATTAAGGATGTCTGACCCAAAACTATCAATGAAACAACTCTGACATTGAGGATATAGACTTAGATGTAAAACACTCCCTAGTCTTGTTATTGACTCAAAGCAGAGCTTCCAAAACTTATTTGACCTACCACCTCCATAAAAAATTACTCAGCACTCCCCCCTTGTGAATCTGCTTTCTTTAACTTTTTTTATTGGCATCATTTTAAAAATATGTAATTTTTTTTAAATTACACATCTTAAATCTAATAATTTATTGTGAATTTGTGTTTTTTTTCCTGCATTGAAATTTTTATGATGCAATATTTTGTCATGTGGCCCTATAGTATTATATTTTAAACAAGTCATTACATGCTTGTATTTCTGGTTTTATTGGACTTCCTGAAAATGTGCAACACACTTGTCTGACAACACTTCCTTCTTTTTTGAAGGGCAATTGGTGTTAAGCAACGTGCCCAAGGCTAGTTTTTGTGTTAAGTGTCTGAGGCCAGATTTGAACTCAGGTCCTCGTGACTCCAGGACCAGTGCTCTATACACTGCGCCACTGAACTACCCCTCAACACTTGCTTTTAAGATACATTTGCAGACTTGACCAGTGATTGGTTATTACTTGCATTTTGTGTGTTTATTTGGAAAATAATGTAATTGCTACTACTTTAACTCTGTTACACAACATATGAAACATATATCAATGGTTTTTTTAAAAAAAAATTCTTCTCTTCTTTCCTTGTGTTTCCACTGCCTCCTTATTTTTATTCAACATACCCCAATTGTACCCAAGGCTACTAATGCCCCTGTCTCTAATTTTTCAGTTCTCCCTGGAGATGTATCACCCACTTTGGGTATATATGAATCTTATAGTTAAATTGGACATATCCTTTGAGTCATTTTTTTTTCTTTGAGAATTGGGAAATTTCTCCTGGTGATTCCTAACCTTGTAGCACTAAAACACAAATAGCAACTCTTGCTAGCTAGCTATTTTCAAAAAATGATGGAGTTGTAGATTTAGAAATAGAAAAGACCATTAAGGTCATCTAACACAACCCCAGTATTTTATAGTTGAACAATCTCAGATTCAGTCAATTAAAGTGTCTTCTTCAAGGTCACATAAATTAGAGACTTGAACTTAGGTCTTTGTCATCTAATTGTCATCTAAACAGTTCTGTTTCTTCCCTATCATTCCATGATATTTTTCCTCTCTTCCTCTTGTAGGTAACATGTAGCATAATAAATGATAAAGATGAACTAAAATAAAATGAATTTAACAAACATTAAATACTTACTATTTATAAGGTGGTGTTCTATAAAGATGGTGATGTTTTCCATATGCTACCATTTATGGATGATATTGTGCTGATTTCATTAAACCACAGGATGCTACAAAGTCTCATAAATGAGATTCATATTCACTGTGAAGTGTTTGGTCTAATTTTCTATGAAGGAAAAACCAAGTGGATGAAGAATGCCTGTGGTTTAAACTATTTGTCACATAATATTGAATGAATAGCTTGTAAAATTCATCCATAACTGTGAGGGCATGTGTGTGTGCACATGTATGCATATGTCAAAGTAACTTCTGATTTCTAAAATGCATGACAGAGGGTGGCCAGGTGGCTCAGTGAGTAAGAGCACTGGCTCCAGTGTCGGGATGACCTGGGGATCAAATCTGGGCTCAGATACTTAGCACCACACCCAGAAATAACTGACCGTGTAACCTTGAGCAAGTTATTTAACCCCAATTGCTTAAAAAAAAAATGCATGACAGGCCACTCTTTACTTTTATTCATATCTGGGTCCAACTTATCATCCATTTATGGTCTCTGTGTAACGTACACACACCCAGGGGCATGTAACTACTTGGAGGAAAAATAATAATTCACATTTATATATTTTAAAAAGTTTACAAAGTGTGTTCTTCACAACAATTCCATTTCAAATTTTTTTGTCTACATTAGACTGAAAGGGACCCCTAATCTCATCATTTGGATTATTTTTCTCTAATAAACACATCACAGCCCATTCATGTATACCAGTCCTAGGCTACTCTGGCCCATACCCTTCCATAAGTTCACAACTAGATGTACTCCTAATATGCTGGATTCCTTCCTTGATTTTTTCTGACATCACAGGAATACAAGTGACATACTATAGCTGTCCACCTATTATCTTTTGCAGTTTTACTTGCATGTTTCTCATTCTTAACATGTATTTCCTTGATTATGTCTTTTACTCCTGTTCCTTAAAATTCTTCATTGATAATATGTTTTCACATGAATCTCTCCATTTCACTCTGTGTGATGAAATTTTCAAATATTCAGAGGCTGTTTTGTTCCATACATTTTTCATCTTGTGTTGGTATTAAAAAGATGAACCTTTGCTTTTTAGAGAACACTGGAGTCCTTAAATGAGTTTTTTTTTCAATTTCCTGATGTCAATTTAGCCCAGTCTTCCTTATCTAGATTTCATGTTGTTGTCCATTTTTACCATCTGCTCTGGATATACACGCTGGTGGACAAAATCTGTAGGTTGTATGGCCAGATGGTTTTCATAATCTGAGAAGTAGAAGCTCTTTATATTCTTGATCTTTCTTTTGTGGACAATCAAGCCAAAATCCTTTAAGTGTCCACAAAAACATTTCAAGAGTCTATCTAATGGGCTTTGATACCATTAGCATGATGCTTTCCATGGCTGATAAGAGTACATATTTTTTCCATATCTTTGGAATCTTCTTTTCTTTAGATCCTTTGTGAACTGATCCTGCAATACCTTTAAAATTATATCACCTCTAGCACAGATCTCTATATACACTTGTCTGATCCAGTTGCTTTTATTTTTCCCTATTAACAAATATTTACTAAATGACAAAAACAGTGATAGAGATACCAAAAAGAAAAAAGAGCCCTAATGCAATCCCTGCCTTCAAAAAGCCTACATGCTAATTGGAGGAACAACACTGAGGTAAATAGAGACAAAATGGAAAGTTGATTCTAAGTAACCTTACTGTAGGAGGCACTGGTAGCCAAGCGAACAGGGAGAGATCACAGTTGTTTATCCCATTTTTGATTTCTTTATTGCCATCTGTATCTCCTCTGCATAGATGAAAAAAGTGAGAATCTGGAGAGGCTAAGTTATTTACTTTATTCATAGCTAGTAAACATTGAAGTTAGGTTTTGAAGCCAGATTTTTTTTCAAGGCTGGGATATAATAATATACTAGCAAAGATAATATCACACAGGTTGATACACAGATTTAACACCATGCCACTCAAATTGGTATGAGAATACTTTGTGAAATTGAAAAAAAATTAGTAAAATTCATATTAAGGAACAAGAATCAAAGATATCAAGGGGATTAATAGAATAATAACAATTATGGGTACCTAGTATTATCAGATCTCAAGTTGTATTAAAATCAATAACTATTAAAACTATCTAGGACTGGAATTTTAAAAATTAGTAAGGCTGACCTGTGGAATAGATTAGATAAATAATATTATAAAAGAAATATGTATACCATACTATTCCCTAAAATGAAGACTGCAATGTGAAAGAACTATTAAAGGAAAAAAAAAACTTCTGTGAAAACCAGATAACACTATGGCATAAATTAAGTTTAAATAATTATCTTATATGGTAAATTACAATAAATTTGAGATGAAAAAATATATAAATAAAAATCCTTGTCATAAAATAGGGGACAATATTATATTTTATAATTGAAGATGAGGGATGGATTCATAGACATGGTACATATAACAACAGGAAAAATGGACAATTTTGAGTATAAATTTTTTTAAAACACTGTAACAGTCACTACAGCTAGAATTGGAAAGAAATACATGGATTCAGAAGGGAGCTTTTCTTTAAATATTGACAAAAGTTATCCATCCTAATTTTCTAAGGAAATTGATATGAATTTATAAGATTAAGAGCCATTCTCCAATATAATACTATCACACCAATGCAATATTCACAGTGGCCATGGCAGCTATGAATACACTGGGGTAGTAGTTGTAAATCACAAAATGTAATAGGCTCTCCACATGGAGGGTAGAATGAAAACATTTATTCAAATACCAGAAAGCTGAATCCTGAAATCAGAAAGCCAAATTAGTCATAGTGACCATGGAATTGGCACACATAACCAATGCAACAAATGCCAACATTCCCAGGCCTTCCAAAACATTCCCTCTGTCAGACCTTCAAAAGAAAACATGCTCCCTTAATCAAGAATGCCCCTCTCTCACTCACGCTAGCTGCTCAGCCTCCATAATGCTTGCTTCCAGCAATTCTGGCTCTCTCTCAGCTTGTGCTCAGCTTTTTATCTGGTCATTAGCTCCTCCCTGTTCCTGTCTTTGGCAAGCCCCTCCCACTGTGGGTTTCACAAGTTCAGTTTCTTAACAAAGACTTGATATAATCACAGTCAAGGCTCAACTGAAATTAGTCCCTAAATACTTGTTTGCTTGCCATTACAAGGGGCAGGGAAGATCTTCAAATCCACATTACAAATACTAGTTAAAGAAAATGAACAAATCATTTCCTCCAAAAAATGCAAACTATAAACAACAGTTTGAAAAGTCCTTAAAATAAGCAAATTACAACCAATATAAGGAATCACCTCACACCCACAAAATTGTAAAAGATTACAATATTAAATTTTTGTGGATATGTGAAAAAATAGGTGTGCTGTCAGTGGAGTTGGAGCTATGATTTTTTCCTGTAAAATTTATCAGTTATTCTATTTATTAATAAGCATTTAAAATCTTGTTTTATTTTAAATTATTCAATATTTTATTTTTCTCCTAGTCACATGCAAAAAATTCTTTAATATCCACTTAATAAAACTGAGTTCTGAATTCCCTCCCTCTCACCCTACCCCCCCATTGAGAAGACAAGTGATTTGATATGTGCAGTCCTGCAAAACACATTTCCATATTATTCATGTTGTGAAAGATGAACAGACCAAAAAAAAAAAAAAGAAAAGAAAAAGAAAGCAAAGAAAAAGTGTGATTCAATCTCCATTCATATTCCATTAGTTCTTTCTCTAGAGATGGAAAGCATTTTTCATCTTAAGTCCTTTGGAATTGTCTTTGATCATTGTGTTGCTGAGGATAGCTAAATAATTCAATCTAACATTATAGAAAATTGCTTTTACTGTGTCCAGTGTTCTGGTTTTGCTCATTTTAATTTGAATCAGTTCATTTAAGTCTTACCAGGTTTTTCTGAGAGCATCTTGTTCATTATTTATTTTAGCACAGTAGTATTCTGTCACAAATATATATATATATATATATATATATATATATAACAGCTTTTTCAGCCATTGTCCAATTGATGAACATCCCCTCAATTTCCAATTCTTAGCAACCAAGAAAAATGCTGCTTTGTTTGTACATATATGTTCTTTTCCTTTTAATTTTTTTTATCTCTTTGTGCTACATACCTAGTAGTGTATTACTTGATAAAAGAGTATGCATAGTTTTATAGCCCCTTGGGCATAGTTTCAAATTGCACTACAGAATGGTTGAATCAGCATACAACTTCACCAACAGTACATTAGTGTCTCAATTTTGCTATATCCACTGAAATTTTTGTCATTTTCATTTTCTATCATATTAGCCAATCTGATAGGTGTACCTCAAAGTTCTTTCAATTTGCATTTCTTTAATCAATAGTGATTTAGAGCATTTTTCCATATGAATATAAATAACTTTGATTATTTTGAAAACTGACTATTCATATCCTTTGGCCATTTATCAGTTGAGGAATAACTCTTCTACAAATTTTACTCAGTTCTCTACATATTAAGAAATTAGGTCTTTATCAGAGAAACTTGCTGTAAATATTTTTCACAATTGTGATTACTGGATAGTTCCCTCCATCATTTTTTCCAAAAGCCCCATTTGTCCTACTCTCTCTTTTCTTTCACCCTGTTCATCCTCAAAGGTGTTTTTCTTCTATCTTTAACCTATCCCAATACACCCTCCCTTCTTTCCCCAACCCCTACCTCCCCCGCCATTCTCCTATACTCTTTCCCTCTTACTTTCACGTAGCACAGGTTTGCACAACTTGTGATTTTTGTGCTGTAAATGACCCATGGGCATGCCAAAGGATTTCAGGTGGTCTGCAAAAAATGTAGAGAATGTTTTTCTTTATATTTTTCTCAGCCTTCCTGCAAAGCTTTGGTGGGCCACAGGTTGTTCAGGTCTGATGTAAGGTAAGATAGATTTCTATACCCAAGTAAGTGTTTATGCTATTCCCTCTTGGAGCCAATTCTGATAATAATGTTTCATTCTCTCCCCAACATCTCCCACATCTTCCTTGACTGTGTAAAAGCTCTTTTGTGCTTCTTTGATGTGAGATAATTTACCCATTCTACCTTGCCCTTTTCACTTCTCACAATATACTCTTTTTTTAGATAATCATTCCATTTTATTCAACTGACATCCATGCCCTCTGTCTATGTACACTCATTCTGACTGTCCTAGTAATGAGAAGTCTTTTAGGAATTACAAATATTATTTTTGTAGCAATGGAAACAATTTAATCTTGTTGAAAACCTCTTTCCTGTTTACCTTTTTATGCTTCTCTTGAGATTTGTATTTGAAAGTCAGAGTTTCTATTCAGTACTGATCTTTTCATTAGGAATATTTGAAAGTTCTCTCTATTTCATTGAATATCCATTTTTTCCCTGAAGGAATATACTCAGTTGTGGTGGGCAGATTATTCTTGGTTGTAATCCTGGCTACTTTGCCTTATGGAATATCATATTCCAAGCTCTATGATTCTTTAATTTAGAAACTGCTAAATCTTGTGTTATTCTGATTGTGGATCCATGATATTTGAAATGTTTCTTTTTGTTGGCTCATGATATTTTCTCCTTGACCTGAGAGTTCTGGAATTTGGCTATAATGTTCCCGGGAATTTTCTTTTTGGGATATCTTTCAGGAAATGAATGGTGGATTACTTCAATTTCTATTTTACCCATTAGCTCTAGAATATCAGAGAAGTTTTCCTTGATAATTTCTTGAAAAATGACATCAAGGCTTCTTTTTAAACATGGTTTTCTGGTAATCCAGTAATTTAAAAATTCACTCTCTTGGATTTATTTTTTTCCATTTTTTCATTCTTTTGATTTTTGTTTTATTGTTTTTTGATGTTTCATAAAATCATTACTTTGCATTTGCCAAATTCTTATTTTTAAGGCATTATTTTGTTCAGTGAGACTTTGTCTCTCCTTTTCCATTTGCCCAAGTCTACTTTTTGAGGAGTTCTTTTCTTCAGTAAATATCTTTCCTTCATTTTCCATTTGGCCAATTCTACTTGTTAAAAAGTTTTTTTCTTCAGTGAATTTTTGTATATCTTTTCCCACTTGACTATGGCATTCTTCTCCTTATTGGCTTTTTGTACCTCTTTTACCTTTTGGCTTATACTTTTTTTTAAGGTGTTATTTTCTTTAGTATTTTTTGTGCCTCCTTTACCAAGCTGTTGACTTTTTTTAAATAATTTTTTTTACATTACTCTCATTTCTGTTCCCAAATTTTTCTCCACTACTCTTTCTTGATTTTTAAAATCCTTTGTGAGCAGATAGGCCAACTTTGCTTCCCTCACCCATATTCATCCAAGATCAACCAAAGAGCCATGCAGTAGTAGTAGTACCCCAGAACAAATCCTGGAACTGTGGAGCCAGCAGAAATACAGGGTGGAGAAGTCTTTTAATCCTGGAGACTTGCAGGTTTGCCAATAAAGGTCCATCTAACTCAGGTAAAAGGAGAACATAGTCTAGGATTGAAAGTGTCCCAGCAAGCAAGAAGCAAGCCCCACCTCAGAAAAACAACAGGAAATGCTGAGCCCTAGGGTGGTGGAGCAGGCAAATGTTTACACTGGGACTACCCTCCCAAACCCAGTTGCCTTGGAACAGCCAGGGGAACCAACAGATTCCAGCTTGGAAAGCCACCATGTGGTTCAGTGCAGCCTCAGGAATGCAGGTGTCTTCCAACAGGTGGGCATAACTGGGCTTTGGTGCAACCTCTTCCAACAGGCGTCCTACAGTGGTTGGATGTATATGTGTTTCAGCACAGCCAAGGGTAGGTAGGTATCCTCCAGAGGCCAGGTGTCAACTGGATTCAGGTCAGACCATGGTAGTTATGTATCTTCTTGCTACCAGACTGCAAGGTACTTTAGTATAGCTCAGGGCAAACAGGAATCTTCCAGGGACCAGACCTCCACATGCTTCACTATAGACCTGGGGAAATGCAGAAAAACCACACCTGGCCCCATAAAATGCCAGAAACCACCACTAGGACCCCAGCTTAGTAACAGGTAAGCTTCCAGATACCCACAGCTGCAAGCTTTCAGCATCCAAGGCTCCAGCTAACAGTTAGTAACCAGGTCCCTGAACCTGAAAACAAGAAGATTGGGTCAGTGTCCTCTGTGCTCCAACAGGTTAGCTCAACTTTAAAACCTAGGGAATAGGCAAAAAATATGAGCAAGAAGCAAAATTACACCCTGAACACAGAGAGCTTCTATGGTGACAGGGATGACTGAAAAAAAAAATTGTCAATATAATCCAAAACGTTGGGGGAAAAAAAAGCTTTTTTTGGAAGAGCCCAAGAAGGATTTTAAAATTCAGAAGAGAAAGAGAGAGAAAAAAATTGGGTAAGGAAATGACAGGTATGAAAGAAAGAGGCAATAGCTTGGAAAAGGAAGGACAAAAATGAACAAAAACACAAAACCTGCAAATCCTTAAAAAGTAGAATTCATCAAATGGAAAAGGAGGTATAAAAGCTAACTAAAGAAAGCAATTCCTTAAAAATTAGAATTGGGAAGTAGAAGCTAATGACTCTATGAGACATCATGAATCAGTCAAACAAAATCAAAAGAATGAAAAAAGTATAAGAAAATATAAAGCACAACATTGAAAAAAAACAACTTACTTGGAAAATAGATCCAGGAGAGATAATTTAATAATTTTTGGTCTACCTGAAACCCATGATCAAAAAAATAACCTGGACAGCATCTTTTAAGAAATCATCAAGAAAAAACTACCCTGGTATCCTAGAACCAGAGGGCAAAATAGTTGTTGAATGCATGCACCAGTCACCTCCTGAGATTCCTAAATGAAAATTCCAAGGAATATTGTAACTAAACCCCAGAATTATCAGGTCAAGCAGAAAATACTGCAAGCAATCAGAAAGAAACAATTTAAATATCATGGAAACACAGTCAAGGATTACACAGGATTTAATAATTTCTACATTAAAGTATCAAAGGGCTGAGATTATAATATTCTGAAAGGAAAAGGAGCTTGAATTACAACCAAGAATCAACTACACAGAAAAATTGAGAATCATCTTTCAGGGGAAAAGATGTACGTTCAAAAAAATAGGGGACTTTCAGTCACTCCTGATGGAAAAAAAAACAGATCTGAAAAGAAATTTACATCTTTAAATATAAGACACCAGAGAAAAATAAAAAGTTAAGCAGGAAAGAAAAAAAAAACAGGTTATTCAATAAGATTAAACTGATTAGATCCCTACATGGGAAGAAGATACTTGTAACTCAGAATTGTATCTTTTTTACAACATTTAGAAGGGATAGACAGAGGGTATAAGTTGATTTTGATATGCTGATAAAACTAATGAAGAGGTGAAAAATGATTGTACTGAGAGAAAAGGAAAGGGGGAGCAGAATAGGGTAAATTGCATCACAGGGAGAGGCACAAAGATCTATTACAGTAGAGGAAAAGAAGGGAGGGATGCAAGACTTGTTTAAGTCTTACTCTCACCAAATTTGCCTCAAAGAGGGAATAACATACACATTCAGTTGTTTATAGAAATATATCTTACTCTGTAGGAAAGTAAGAGGAGAAAGGAGAAAGAAAGGGAAGGGGGTGGATAGAAGGGATGGCAGAAGGGAAGGAAGGAGTAATAAGGGAAAGGGGAAAGAAAAGGGAAGGGAAAGGGAGGGAAGATTGAGGGAGGTGGTGGTCAGAAGCAAAACACTGGTGAGGAGGGAAAGGGTGAAAGGAGAGAGAAAAGTTTAAACAGGAAAATATGATGTGAGAAAGACACAGCAATCATAACTGAATGTGAATGGAGTTTACTCTTTCATAAAACTGAAGCAGATAACTGAGCAGGTAAAAATCATAATCCTACAATATGTTGTTTACAAGAAACACATTTTAAGCAGTATAAATATAGAATAGATGTAAAACACTGGAGCAGAATATATTCTGCTTCAGGTGGAGTTACAAAAAACAGTTGTAGCAATCCTAATCTTAGATAAAGCAAAAACAAAAAAAAATAGATCTAATTAAAAGAGAAAAAGAAGGAAACTACATCTTGCTGCAAAGGTACCATAGGGAATGAAGTAATGAACTAAATATATATGCATCAAATGGTATAGCCTCCAAATTCTTAAAGGAAAAAATTGAGTTATAGGGAGATATAGACAGCAAAAGTGTACTAGTGAGGTACCTCAACTTCCCCCCTCAGAACTGGATAAATTTAGCCACAAAATAAACAAGAAAGAAGTTAAAGAGGCAAGTAGAATTTTAGAAATTAGAAATTTATAAATTAGGGTAAATCTCTTGGGGATACTGAATGAGGATAGAAAGGAATATAGCCTTTTTTTTTTTTTTAGCAATACATGACATATAAAAATAAACCCTGCATAATGGCATAAAACCTCATAATCAAATGCAGGAAGGCAGACATTTTAAAAACTTCCTTTTCAAAAAATGATACAAAAATTACGTGGAAAAAAAGAATATGAAAAGACAGACTAAAAATTAATTGGAAACTAAATAATCAAATCCTAAAGAATGAATGAGTCAAACAATGAATTATAGATGCCATCAATAACTTCATCCAAGAGAATGACAGCAATGAGACAGCAAACCAAAGTTTATGGGATGCAGCCAAAGCAATTCTTAGGGGAAATTTTCTATCTTCAAATGCCAACATGAATAAAATAGAGAAAGAGGAGATCAATGAATTGGACATGCAATTAAAAAACCCTAGAAAAGAACACATTAAAAAATTTGCAATTAAATACTAAATTAGAAGTTCTGAAAATCAAAGGAGAGTTTAATAAAAATTGAAATTAAGAAACCTATTGACCTAATGAATAAAATTAAGACCTGATTTTATTTAAAAAAATCCACAATAAAATAGATAAACCTTTGATTAATTTGATTAACAAAAAAGAAGAAAACCAAACTGCCAGTATCCAACAAGAAAAGGGTGAATTCATCACCAATGAAGAGGAAATTCACACAATAACTAGGAGCTGTTTTGCTAAACAATGTCAATAAATATGACAATTTAAGTGAAATAGATAATTTTTTTACAAAAACATAAATTGTCCAGAATAACAGAAGAGGAAATAAAATAACTTAACCCCATTTCAGAAAAATAAATTGAACAAGCCATGAGTGAACTCTAGGGCCAGATGGATTTACAAGTGAATTGTACCAAATCTTCAAAGAACAATTAATTCTAACACTATATAAACTATTTGGTAAAACAAAGAGGCCTACAAATTCTTTTTATGCTACAAATATGGTGCTGACACCTAACCTGGAAAAATCCAAGACTGAAAGAAAATTATAGACCAATTTCCCTAATCAATATTGATGCAACAATTTAAATAAAATACTAATAAAGAAGTACAGCAATTTATCATGAGGATAACGAACTATAACTAAGTTGGATTCATATCAGGAATGCATTGTTGTTTCAGTATTAGGAAAACTGTCAGCATAATTGACCATGTCCATAAAAAAATAACAGAAATCATATGATTATTTAAATAGATGCAGAAAAAGCTGTTGACCTTCTCATGATTCTCTTGCTTCTTGTATTTGGAAGTCAAGTTTTTTTTTCATTAAGTATGCTTGAAAGTCCTCTATTTCATTGAATAGCCTCATTTTCCCCTGAAGCATTATACTCATTTTTTGGGGGGTAGATGATTCTTGGTTCTAATCATAGCTCCTTTGACCACCAGAATATCATATTCCAATCCCTCTGAGCCCTCAATTTAAAAGTTGTTTTAGCCTGGTTGTGGTTCCACAATATTTGAATTATTTCCTTTTGGCTGCATGCAATATTTTCTCCTTGACCTGGGAACTCTGGAATTTGGCTATAATATTCCTATAAGTTTTCTTTTTGGGATCTTTTTCAAGATGTGGTCAGTGAATTCTTTCCATTTCTATTTTGTCCTTTGGTTCTAAAATATCAAGGAAATATTCCTTGAGGATTTCCTGAAGGTTGATTTTTAGGCTCTTTTTTTGATTGTGGCTTTCAGGTAGTCCAATAATTTTAAAATTATCTCTCCTGGATCTATTTTCCAGGTCAGTGCTTTTTCCAATGAGTTATTTCACATTGCCTTCTGTTTTTTTTTTTCATCTGTTTGGGTCTCTTAATAGTATCTTGATTTCTCATAAAGTCATTACCTTCCAATTGCTTCAATATAATTTTGAAGGAATTATTTTCTTCAGTGAATTTTTGAAATTCTTTTTCCATTTGGCAAATTTGACTTTTTAAGGTATTCTCCTCATTGGCTTTTTGGGCCTTTTTTGCTATATGTGCTAGACTATTTTTAAGGTGTTATTTTCTTCAGTGAGGCTGTTGACATGTTTTTTGTGATTTTCTTGTATCATTCTTATTTCTCTTCCCAGTCTTTCATCTATTTTTCTTACTTGATTTTCAAAATCCTTCTTGAGCTTCTACATGGCCTGTAACCAGTTCATATTTTTCCTGAAAACTTTTGATGCTGGAGTTTTTTCTTTATTGTCTTCTTCTGGTTCTATGTTTTTATCCTCTTTGTCCCTAAAAAAGGATTCTGTAGTCTGATTGTGCTTCTTCTCTTTGTTCATCTTGCCAGTTAATTACTAGACTTTTGAACTCTTTGCCATGGTAGAACTCTGCTTCCAAGGTGGGGAAAGCTGTGTCCCAAATTTCTGGGGTTTTCACAGTTGTCAGAGCTCTTGATAGAACTATGAGAAGCGTGCCCTCTCTACAACCACAACGTGTTCTGGCACACTAGTGTTCTTCACTCTAGGACCAAAACCCAAGAGTGTGACCCAGATCCAAGAGGTCAAGAATACTTATACTCTGAATGGTTGCTTGGTCTCCCTATTATCTACAGCCAGGAGCTCTGGAGTATGGCATGTGACAGCAGCTTCATCTGCTGCACCTCTTCTACCTCTTGTCCTGGGGAAAGGGGCCACCTGAGCATTTCTGTCACCTGGTTTCAACAGAGTTCCCTATTGAATTTTTATTTTTTCTTTTGCATTTATATATTGAGAAGTGTGGAAACCACCACAGCTGCTCATGATTCACTCTCCATATGTCTGCACTGGCTGGTCTGTGCTGCTGGTTGGGGCTACCCTGGGTCTTGCCTGTGTGGCTCACACTGGACTGTGCTTGGCTCCCAGTGTGGTGCAATATCACCCCTTCATTTGGCCTGCCAGCCTTCCTTCAGTAGGAGATTTGTTTCTCTCTGTCACTTTGTGGGTTCTCTAGCTCTAAAATTTATTTAGAGTCATACTTTACATGTGTTAGAGGTGGTTGGAGTGGGAGCCCAGACAAGTTCCTGCTTTTATTCCTCCATGTTGGCTTTCTCCCCTGGAGTTTTCTTTTGGATGTTTTTTTTTGTATTTCTTATTTTTTTTAGTTTACAAGATTCAATTCCACAATTCCTTGAGTTTCACAATTTATCCCTCTCCCTGCCCTCCCCCCCTCCCCCATGGCAGCATACAGTCAAGTATAGGAATATACTGTAAATACTTTCAAATTATACATTAGTCAGGTTATAAAGATGGATTGTTTCAGATGGAATGAAAAATGGTAAAGAGGACATAAAATCAAACAAGAAAAGGAAAAAGATCAGGTATTTTGCTTCCATCTGGATATAAACTCAGTTCTTTCTCTGGATGCACACATTTCTCTCCATCATGAGTCTTTTGGATTGACTTATATCACTGCATTGTTGAAAAGAGTCCAGCCTATCACAGTTGGTCATCACACATACGTTGTGTCTGTAATAGTGTACAAATTTCTCCTGGTTCTACTCTTCTCACTCAGCATCAGTTTGTATAAGCCTTTCCAGGTAAATATGAAGTCCATCTGCTCCTCGTTTCTTATAGCACAATTGTATTCCATAACATGCATATACCACTACCTGTTCAGCCATTCCACAATTGATGGGAACCCCCTTAATTTCCAATTCTTTGCCACCACAAAAAGAGTTGCTATAAACATTTTTGTACATATGGGACTTCCTCCCACTTCTAAGATCTCTTTGGGAAATAACCCTAGGAGTAGGTCAAAGGATATGAAGTTATTTATAGCCCTTTGGGTGTAATTCCAGATTGCTCTCCAGAAAGGCTGGATCATTTCACAACTCCACCAGCAATGCATTAGTGTTCCAATTTGCCCACATCCTCTCCAGCATTTGTCATTTCCCTGTTTAGTCATCTTAGCCAATCTGACTGGTGAGATGTGGTACCTCAAAGTTGTTTTGATTTGCATTTCTACAGTCAATAGTGATTTAGATCATTTCTTCATGTGCTTGTAGATATCTTTAATTTCTTTCTCTGAAAACTGATTGTTCATATCCTTTGACCATTTATCAATTGGGGAATGACTTGTATTCTTATAAATTTGACTCAATTTTCTGTATATTTTAGAAATGACTTCTTTGTCAGAGACATAGATTGTAAAAATTCTTTCCCAATTTCCCACCTCCCTCTTAATCTTCATTACATTGGCTTTGTTTGTACAGAAGCTTTTCAATTTCATGTAGTCAAAATTATCCATTTTACATTATAATTTTCTCTAATTCTTGTTTATTCATAAATAGTATTTCCCTCTCCACAAATCTGACAGGTAATCTATCCCTTGTTTTCTGAGACTGCTTACAGTACCAACCTTTATACCTAGATCATGCACCCATTTAGATTTGATTTTGGTATATGGGGTTAGATAATGGTCTATGCCCAGTTTCTACCATACTATATTCTGGTTTTCCCAGCAGTTTTTGTCAAATAGTGAGTTCTTATCCCAAAAACTGGTGTCTTGAGGATTATCAAACAATAGATTATTATAGTCATTGACTTCTGAATCTCATGTGCCTAATCGATTCCATTGATCCACTCCTCTATTCCTCAGCCAGTAGCAAGTAATTTTGATGACTTCAGCTTTATAATACAGATAGAAATCTGGTATAGCTAGTCCACCTTCCCTAGAATTTTTTTTATTCATTCCCTTGATATTATGGACCTTTTATTCTTCCAAATGAATTTTGTTACTATTTTTTTTCTAGCTCTATAAAGTAGTTTTTTTTGGTAAATTAATTGGTATGGCACTAAATATATAATTTAATTTAGGTAACATTGTCATTTTTATTGCATTATCTCAACCCAGCCACAAGCAATTGATATTTTTCCAATTAGTTAGATCTGACTTTATTTGTGTGAAAAGTGTTTTGTAGTTGTGCTCATATAGGTCCTGGGGTTGTTTTGGCAGGTAGGTTCCCAAATATTTTATAAAGTCCACAGTAACTTTACATGGGATTTGTCTTTCTATCTCTTGCTGTTGGATTTCATTAGAGATATACAGGAATTCTGAAGATTTATGTGGGTTTATTTTATATAGGCAACTTTGCCAAATGTATTTATTGTCTCAAGTAGTTTTTTACTTGATTCTTTAGGATTCTTTAAGTATATCATCATATTATCCACAAAATGTGATAATTTGGTCTCTTCTTTGCCTAATTTGATTCCTTTGATTTCTTTTTCTTCTCTAATTGCTATTGCTAACATTTCTAGTACCAGATTTAATAAGAGGGGTGATAGTGAACACTCTTGTTTCACCCCTGATCCTATGGGAAATGCTTCTAGCTTCTCCCCATTACATATAATACTTGCTGATGGCTTTAAAAAGATGCTACCTATTATTTTAAGAAAGCTCCATTTATGCCTATACCTTCTAATGTTTTTTTTTAATAGGAATGGATGTTGTATTTTGTCAAAAGCTTTTTCTGCAACTATTGAGATCATCAAGTGGTTTCTGCTAGTTTTATTGTTGATATGATCAATTATAATGATGGTTTTCCTAATATCAAACCATTCTTGCATTCCTGGAATAAATCCCACCTGATCAAAGTGTATTATTCTTGAGATAAGTTGTTGTAGTCTTTTTGCTAATATTTTATTTAGAATTTTTACATTTATATTCATGAGGGAGATTGGTCTCTAATTTTCTTGCTCTGTTTTTATCTCTTCCTGATTTAGGTATCAGTACCATATTTGTGTCATAAAATGAATTTGGTAGGACTACTTCACTAATTTTCCCAAATAGTTTTTAGAGTATTGGAATCAATTGCTCTTTAAATGTTTGATAGAATTCACTAATAATTCCATCTGTCTCTGGAAATTTTTTCCTAGGGAGTTGACTGAGGACTGAGGGCTTGTTCAATTTCTTTTTCTGAAATTGGGTTATTTAAGTAATTTACTTCCTCATCAGTTAATCTGGGCAACTTTTATTTTTGTAAATATTCATCCGTTTCCCTAAAATTGTCAAATTTATGTGCATACAATTGGGAAAGATAATTCCTAATTATTGTTTTGATTTCCTCTTCATTGCAGGTAGATTCACCCTCTTCATTTTTGATACTCATAATTTGGTTTTCTTCTTTTTTTATCTTATTGCCTAGAGGTCTATCAATTTTATTTTTTTTCATAAAACCAGCTCTTAGTTTTATTTATTAGTTCAATAATTTTCTTAATTTCAATTTTATTAATCTCTCCTTTGGTTTTCAATATTTCTAATTTAGTATTGAATTGTGGATTTTGAACTTGTTCTTTTTCTAGGTTTTTCAATTGCATGACCAATTTGCTGATCTCCCTTTTCTCTAATTTAATCATGTATGCACTCAGGGATATAAAATTTCCCCTTAGAACTGCCTTTAATGCATCCCACAAATTTTGGTATGTTGTCTCATTATTATCATTCTCTTAAATTAAATTACTGATTGTTTTATAATTTCTTGTTTGACCCTCTCATTCTTTAGGATTAAATTGTTTAATTTCCAATTAGTTTTTAGTCTGTCTTTCCATGGCCCTTTATTGCATATAATTTTTATTGCATCATGATCTGAGAAGGATGAATTTAATATTTTTGCCTTACTGCATAGAATTGTGAGGTTTTTATGCCCTAGAACATGGTCATTTTTTGAGTATGTGCCATGAACCACTGAGAAGAAAGTATATTCCTTTTTATCCCCATTCAGTTTTCTCCAGAGATGTATCATACCTATCCTCTCTAAAATTCTGTTGACCTTAACTTCTTTCTTCTTTAATTTGAGGTTAGATTTATCAAGTTCAGAGAGGGGGAGATTAAGGTCTCCCATGAGTATAGTTTTGCTATCTATTTCTTCCTCCAATTCCTTTACTTTCTCCTCTAGGAATTTGGATGCTATACCACTTGGTGCATATATGTTAAGTAATGACATTGCTTCATTCTTGATGGTGCCTTTGAACAGGATATAGTTTCCTTCCTTATCTCTTTTAATTAGGTCAATTTTTTGCTTTTGTTTTATCTGAGATAAGGATTGCTACCACCACTTTTTTCACTTTAGCTGAGGCATGATACATTTTACTCCAGCCTTTTACCTTTACCCTATGTGTATCCCTCTGTTTCAGATGTGTGTCTTGTAAACAGCATATTGTAGGATTATGATTTCTAATCCATTCTGCTGTCTCCTTTTTATGGAAGAGTTCATTCCATTCACATTTACAGTTATGATTGTTATCTGTTTCTTTCCCTCCATCCTATTCCCTCCTCTGTGAATTCTCATATTTTCCCCCTTCTCCCCTGTCCCCCTTAATAGTTTTCCTTTTCACCACCGCCTCCCTCAGCATTCCCTTATCAGCCCCTGTCTCTTTTCCTCCCCTTACCCCTTCTTCCCTCCCTACTGACCACCCCCCCTTTCCTATTCTTTTCCCCCTCCTACTGCCTGTAGTACATTTCTATACTTAATGAAGTATGTTATTTCTTCTTTGCACCAAGAGTGACAGGAACAAATCTCATGCAAAGTTCCTCTCCCTCCCTTCTTTCCCTCTAAAATGATACTTTTTGCGTTTCTTCTCCATAGAGTCCTATGCTTAACTGGTTGTTATTCCCTCCTTGCACCATAACCAATGAGAGAAAAGCTCATATTATTCTCATCCCCCTCCCTTCTTTTCCTCTGCTATATTGTTTTTATGTCTCTTTGTGTGGCATAATTTACCCTTTTCCACTTCATTCATTCCTCTTCTTCCATTCCAGTCTCTTTGTAGCGCTTAATAAGTTTTTTAAATCATCATTTTGTGTATTTTATACTCATACCCTCTACTTGTCTATAAACAGATTGCTCTTATTAAATAGTAGGGTGTGTGTGTGTGTGTGTGTGTGTGTGTGTGTTTACTTTGTTTAGCTTTCTATGTTACTCTTACATCTTGTAATTGGAGGTTGGATTTTCCATTGAGCTCTGGTTTTTCCATCAGGAAGGTATGGAACTGTGTTATATCATTGAATGGCCATCTCTTTCCCTAGAAGTATATGCTCAGTCTCGCTAGGTATGTGATTCTTGGTTGTAACCCGAGCTCTTTTGCCTTCTGGGAAATTGTATTCCACTGCCTCTGATCTTTCAGTGTAGAGGCTGCCAAATCCTGTGCAATCCTCAATGTGGACCCTCAACATTTGAATTGCTTCTTTCTCTTTTCTCTTTCACATGGTAGTTCTGGAGTTTGGCCACAATATTTCGAGGACTTTTCAATTTGGGATCTCTTTCAGCAGGTGTCCGATGGATTCTCTTGATTTATATTTTACCCTCAGGTTCTAGTATCTCAGGGCAGTTTTCCTTAATGAGCTCTAGGAGAATGTTGTCCAAGCTCGTTTTTTCATCATGATTTTCTGGTAGGCCTATGATTCTCAGATTATCTCTTCTGTATCTGTTTTCCAGGTCAGTTATTTTTACATTGAGGTATTTTACCTCTTTTTCTAATTTTTCATTCTTGTTGTTTTGTTTGACTAATTCTTGGTTCCTCATAAAGTTATTTGTTTCAATTTGGTTGATTCTAGTTTTTAGCAAATCATTTTCCTTAGTTAATTTTTGGAGCTCCTTTTCCATATCATACACTTTTCTTTTTAGAGAGATGTTTTCTTCATTATAATGTTTTTCTAATTCTGAAATTTTGGTTTTGAGAGAATTATTCATTTTGTCTTCTATCTCTGTAGTTTTCTTTAAAATAATAAGTAACATCTATTTAAATCCATTAGCAAGCAGTATATATAATGAGTATAAGTTAGAAACATTCCAAATAATATCAGAGGTGAAACAAGTATATCCATTATCACTACTGTTATTCAATATTATACTAGAACTTAACTTTAGCAATTAGAGAAGAAAAAGAAATTGAAGGAATTAGTATAGGCCGTGAAGGTACAAAGCTATTATTCCTTCTACATGATTATGATGGTATACTTAGAGAATGCTAGAAGATTAACTGAAAAAAAATTACTTGGAAAGATTAACAACTGTAGCAAAGTTGCAGGATATGTAAGAAATCCACATAAATCATTGGCATTTCTACATATTACTTACTATCAAAGCCCTGTAGCAAGGGATAGAGAAATTTCACTTAAAGTTACTGTAAACATTATAAAATATTTGGGAGTCTACCTGCCAATACAAATCCATGAACTATATGAACTCAGTATACAAACTATATGAACTCATACAACTATATGAACTCCACTTTTCATACAAATAAAGTCAGATCTTAATAACTGGAAAAATCAGTTGCTCATGGATAGAGTTAATATAATAAAAATGGCAATTCTACTTAAATTAATTTACTTATTCAGTGCCATACCAATAAAACAACCAAACATTATTTTATAGGACTTGAAAAAAACTCAACTTCATCTGGAAGAATGAAAGGTTCAGACTATCAAGGGAATTAATATAAAGACACATAAGGGAAGGTCACCTATTTATACATGATCTAAATTTATATTATAAAGCAACAACCATAAAAATTATTTGGTGTTAGCTAAGACATAGGGTGGTAGCTCAGTGGAAGAGTTTGGCTACACAAAACACAACAGTCAATGAACATTGTAATCTGTTAGATAAACCCAAAAACTCTAGCTTCTGAGATAAGAACTTATGACTTGACAAAACCTGCTGGGGAAAACTGAAAAATACTATGGCACATACTAGGCATAGACCAACATTTTACACCATATAGCAAGATTAGGTCAAAATGGGCAGATGATTTAGACATAAGGGGTGATGCCATAAGTAAATTAGAAGAGCAGGGTATAGTTTATCTGTCAACTAACAGCAATATTTTGCAATGACCAACTTGCATAGACTTAGCTCTTCTCAGCAATACAGTGATTCAAAACAATTGCAAAAGACTTATGATGAAAAATGCTATCCACATCCAGAGAAAGAATTATGGAGTCTGAATGCACAGCAACACATACTATTTTCTCCTTTTTTTTCTTTTTCATGGTTTTTCTTTTTTTTTCTGATTCTTCATTCACAAGAAGATTAATGTCAAAATATGTCTAATAGGATTATATACTGAGAGCGGAAGAACTTAACGACCACAGTAGAGATAGAGAACATTAAGAAATACAGTATGAATAATTATGGATGCATTAAATAAAAAAGTTTCTTCACAAAGCTAATGTAAAATTAGGAGGGAAGTAGAAAGCTGAAAATCAATTTTTACAGCCCGTATTTGTTATAAAGGCCTTATTTCTAAAATATATAGAGAACTGAGTCAAATTTATAAGAATACAAGTCATTCCCCAATTGATAAATGTCAAAGGATATGAACAGGCAGTTTTCAGATGAAAATATTAATGCACTGTATAGTCATATGAAAACAATTCTCTTATTATTGATTAGAGAAGTGCAAACTGAAAACAACTCTGATGTACCACCTCACACATATCAGATTGGCTAACATGACAAAACAGAAAAATTATAAATGTTGGAGATATAGGAAAATTGGAACACTAATGCATTGTTGGTGGGGTTTTAAACTGATCCAGCCATTCTAGAGAGTAGTTTGAAACTATGTCCAACAAGCTATAATATTGTGCATACTATTTTAACCAGCAATACTGCTACTAGAGCTGTATCCCCCCCAAAATCATAAAAATGAGGAAAGGACCCATATGTACAAAAATATTTATAGCAGTTCTTTTTTGTGGCAAAGAATTGGAAATTGAGGGGATGCCCATCAATTGGGGAATCACTGAACCCGTTGTCATATATGAATGTAATGGAATACTATTGATTAGAAATGATGAGCAGGCAGATTTCAGAAAAAAAAAATGGCAAGACTTACTTGAACCAATGCTGAGTGAAGTGAGCAGTACCAACTGAACACTGTACATACTAATAACAATATTTTGCAATGACCAACTTGCATAGACTTAGCTCTTCTCAGCAATACAGTGGTTCAAAACAATTGCAAAAGACTTATGATGGAAAAATGCTATCCACATCCAGAAAAAGAATTATAGAGTCTGAATGCAGATCAAAGCATACTATTTTCTCCTTTTTTTCTTTTTCAGATTTTTTCTTTTTTTTCTCTGATTCATCATTCACAACAAAATTAATGTGGAAATATGTCTAATAGGATTGTACATCTATAGCCTATATCAGATTGCATGCCTTCTTGGGGAGGGTGAAGAGGAGGGAGGAAGATTTTGAATTAAAAATTCCATAAAAGTGAATATTGAAAATTATCTTTAAATGTAATTGAAAAAAATACTACTAAGTGGAATAAAAAAAAATCCTTTTGTGAGCTCTTCCATTGCCTGGGATCAATTTATATTTTTCTTTGATTTCCTTTATGTAAAGTTTGGCTTTGTTTTCATCTTCGTGTATATGTTTTGATCTTCCCTGTCACCATAGTATCTTTCTATAGTAATAAGTTTTTCTGTTGTTTACTTAGTTTCCATCTTTTCTTTTTACTTTTAACTCTATTTTAAAATGAGGTTTTGATTCCAGGGTGGACAGCACACTTTTCCAAGCTTTGGGGTTTTTGTGCAACTCTTTTCATAGCTATATGATCTAAAGAGAAGTGGATTTACTGTTCTCCTGTCCTGTACTCTGGTCTGTGAGTGACCACAACAACTCTTTTCTATGCTGGAATTGTGACCAGTGTCCTTACCCCCTTGTGGCTGCAAGCTTTGGTTTGCTTGTGCTCCTTCTAACCCTGGGCCTATGACCCAGCACTGAGACCTGGATTCAAGTATGGACAATGCAACAGGGTTCTGCTGCCAGTGCCAGCAAAGGGATCCTAATAATGTCTTTCTGAACAGCTGTCTGAAGCCATTACTGTGTGTGGGCTAGGAGCTTTGGAAGCAGCCACTGCCATTGCTTTATTCAGTCAGTCCCAAGGTCTGCTCCTGGTTTGCTTGGGCCTGTTTTGTGCTAGTGCGGCTTGCAATGGATTTTGCTCCTCTCTCACATGGTGTGATAGACATTTCCTGCCAACTTTGTAAGTTGTATTTTTCTGTGAAATTGCTTCACTCCATCCTTCTATGGGTTCTGCACCTCCAGAATTTTTTGAGCCAATGTTCTAAAGGTATTTAGAGGGGGATTTGGGAGAGCTTAGGTAAGTGCTTGCCTTTTCTCTGCAATCTTGCTCCTCTCCCCTGTACTGCCTCCAATAGTAAGCATTTTTAATATAAACTCTTTTAAAAATTTTAAATTAAATTCAAAATGAGAAAACAAAAAAGGCCATATATATGACAACAGGAGAGAATCCAATAATAAATATATATATTTTTTATTTTAAGAAAGCCTATAGAAGATGGTGGAGTAGAAACAGGACCTCTGCACGGCTCCAGCTTCCACCTTCCCCAATCCATGTAAAAGGGGACTCTGAACAAACTTTGGAGCTACAGAACCCACAAAATGACACAGAGAAGCTAACCTCCCACTGAGGACAACCTGGCAGGCCAGCAGGAATAAGCCAGCCCAGTGCTCTGGGAGCCAAGCCCAGGCCCTTATGAGCCGGAGGTTTTAGCTCCTCAGCGAGCCTGACCAATCACCGGCTGGAGGGACTCCAGATCACCAGCAGCTGTGGTCATTTCCAGAATTATCAACACAGAGATGTGAAGGACAAAGTGAGAGGTCAGTGCAGTGTGGAATTTGGTATAAGTAGTGGGGAGAAAATCGGCTTTTGCCCCCAGGGCGAGAAGCCACTGAGATGTCTTGTGCAGTGCTGTGCTGGCACCATGTTGCAGCTTCAGCTTCTGGCCTGCCAACTGTAGGGGGACCAAGCGACCAGTCTGAGGTGTAATCACTCTTGCTTTAACCTGCTTGGATCTGGATTTCAGTCTAGGG
Source organism: Petaurus breviceps papuanus (assembly GCF_028583685.1). NCBI lineage: Eukaryota > Metazoa > Chordata > Mammalia > Diprotodontia > Petauridae > Petaurus > Petaurus breviceps. The sequence continues at coordinate 1,658,454 of NW_027186540.1, read as the reverse complement.
TGAAGGTCCTGGGGTGTGTGACCAGCTTGCCAGAGCATGTGTAGGTTTCAGAGAGGGCAGCCAACTAATACCTCCAGCAGGTGAAAAAACCCCAGCATTTGGAATGAAGCTCCCCTGTCTGGTGGCAGAATCCTACCATGGCAAAAAGCCCAAAAGTCAAGTAACTGAGTGGCAACATGACCAGGCAAAGGAAGCAAAACAAACAGAAAAATCCAAAATTAGACTCTTATTTTGGGAACAAAAAGGATCAAAACATGGAACAGGAGGAAGACAGTGAAGTAGGAACTTCTGCACCAAAAGCTTCCAATGACAATATGAGCTGGTAGATAAGAAGTAGATAAGAGAAATGGAGGAAAAATTGGGAAGAGAAATGAGAATGATGCAAGAAAATGATGAAAGGAGAGTCGACAGCCTGACTGAGGAAAATAACACCTTTAAAAACAGACTAAATCAAATGGCAAAAGAGGCTCAAAAAGGCAATGAGGAGAGGAATTTCTTAAAAAGCCAAATTTGCTAGATGGAAAAAGAATCTCAAAATCTCACTGAAGAGAATCATTCCCTCATATTTAGAGTGGAGCAAAGGGAAGTTAGTGACTTGAGGAAAAATCAAGATGCTGCTAAACAGATCCAAACAAATGAAAGAATAGAAGGCAATGTGAAATATCGCATGGGAAAAGCCACTAACCTGGAAAATAGGTCCAGGAGAGATCATTTAAACATTATTGGACTACCTGAAAGCCATGATCAAAGAAAGAACCTAGAAATCATCCTCCAAGAAATTCTCAAGGAAAACTGCCATGATGTTTTAGAACCAGAGGGCAAAATAGAGGTTGAAAGAAACCAGCAATCACCTTCTGGAAAAGATCCCCGAAAGAAAACTCCTAGCAGTATTATAGCCAGGTTCCAAAATTCCCAGATAAAGGAGAGAATATTACAAGCAGCCAGGGAGAAACAATTTGAATATTGTGTATCAGTATAACTGAAGGATTGAAGGGCCTGGAATATGATATTCTGGAGGTCAAAGGAGCTGCGATTAAAACCAAGAATCACCTACTCAGCAAAACTGAGTATCATGTTTTGGGGTAAAATATGGCCATTCAGTGGAATACAGGGCTTTCAAGTGTTATTGAAAAAAAAACCCAGAGTTGAATAGAAAATTTGACATTCAGATACAAGAAGCAAGAGAAGCATGAGAAGGTAAACAGGGAAAAGAAATCATAAGGAACTTTTCAAATTTGAATTATTTACATTTCTACATGGAATAACGATAATTGTAACTGATAAAACTTTTCTCACTATGAAAATAGTTGAAGGGAATAGAAATAAATAAGTTAACAAACAAACAAACAAATAAATAAATAAATATAGTCTTTATCGGAGGGTATATAGGCATATGATTATATATGTGAATGTGTATATATATGTTTACAGTTATATATAGAGGGCACAGGACCAACGTAATCAGAAGGGATGGTAGTTAAAAGGTGAAATTAAGAGGTGAGAGAGGAATATAATGAGAGGAGATGAGGAGAGACAGAATGAGGCAAAGTATCTCATATAGAAGAGGGAAAATGGGTACAATGGAGGGGAATAACAGGAAGGTATAGGGGAATGGGTCAACCTTATGCTCAATGAATTTTTCTCAGGGAGGGAATGACATACACATTAAATAGGGTATCTCACCCTACAGGATAGTAGCGGGGAAGGGGATGAGAGGGAGATGATGGAAGGGAGGGCAGGCTATGAAAGAGGGAAGTTGAAAGCACACACTTTTTAAAAGGGACAGGACCAAAGTAGAGAATAGATCAAGTGGAAGATGGGGTAGGAGGGAGGGAAATATAATCAGTCTTCTACAAGATATCTACTATAGTAATGTTTTGCATTAGCTACACATGTACAATCTATATTGAATTGCTTATCTTCCCAGTAAGGCTGGGTGACAAGGGTGGAAGGGAATGAATCTGGAATTCAACATTTTAAAAGCAAATGTTTAAATATACATACATATATATATATATACTATTATTAATACTGTTTTACATATAATTGGGAAATAAGAGGAAGGAATATCCTGAGGGACAGCTATTTTGGGGAGATGGGTAGGGAAAAAATGGGGGGGGGAAATTTGTAACCCCAAATCTGGCAGAAATGAATGAAATAAACCAGAAGTTAATAAAGCATTTGGAAAAAAAATATGAAAGTTAGGAGGCATGGGGGAGGATATAAGAGAGAGCAGATTAGTGGAAGGGGTATTCAGTAGGCTTGATACCTTGGGGTGGGGGTAGAGAAAAGATGGGGAGAAAATTTGTAATTCAAAATCTTGTGAAAATAAATATTGAAAACTAAAACAAATAAATAAAAGCTTTTAAAATTAAAAAAAGAAAGCCTATGTAATAAATACTACATATTGTTTTCAAAACTTCCCAGCTTTTCTTTTCTTCCTTGTTGATTTTCTTTCATTCTCTGCTGTGTACTTTTTACTTTTTTTTAATTTTAATTTTATTTTCCCCTTCTTTCTCCCTCAACCTAAAGAAAAGCACAAAATGTGAATATGTACATAGATATACACATCTATAAACACACACATGTATGTATGTACTCATGTACACATATATGTAAGATCATACCATTCTTATTTCCACCTGTCATCTGTTTCTCTGAGGGTAGTTAGCAACTTCCTTCATAGGTCCAAGTCTTTCTACATTTTTCTAAATCAGTTAAGTCATCATTTCCTATATACCACAGTAGTATTCAGCCCAGTCACATCCTATCTGAGAGATTGTTTATGAAGGTTTCCCCACCAATTTTATGCCTTCCTTCTATTCTTGTCTATGTAGGTTTTATTTAAGCAAGAAAATTCCAATTTAAAATAATTGAAATTATCCTTTTTACCCTTCAACAATATTCTCCCTTATGATATAATTTAAGGTCTGATGCTGCTGAATCTACTTCCTTCATGTCTTTTTTCCTAGTTTCTTTGAAGTTACTGACATCTTCCAAATGAAATTTGTTATTTTTTTCTAACTCAATATTTGATTTTGAAGGTGATAGGGAACCACTGGAGTTTACGGAGTAGGAGGGTGACATGACTGGACTAGTGTAATACGTAAATCACTTTCATGGCTGAATGAAGTATAAACTGGAGAGATACTTGTGATAGGAAGACCAGCCTCTACTGTACTGTAATTGTCCAGGCATTAGAAGATGGAATGCCTGCACAGGATGACCCTGTTAGAGGAGACAAAGGGGCATATCCATGATATATTTTTCCTTTTGTGGAAAACAACTTGTAATGATGAAAAAAAAAGTTATAGATATTATTTAGGTTAATAACCCTAAGAGATTATGGAGAGGAAGAAAACATCTGTCTTTAGAGAATGTATCCATAACATTCATATTTGATATGTCACAACCTACATGCAAAATATATCACCAATTATTGGAGAATGAACAAATTTTAATATGTGAATGGAATGAAATAGTATTTATTACATCAAAAGAGAAGATGAATGGGATGTATTCAAAGAGATATAAAAAGTTATGCTGCAGGGCAAAAGAAGAATTATAAGAACAATACACACAATGATTAAAACTACACACCACATGGAAACTATAGATGTCATAATTCAGATTAAAAAACATGAGCAATATTGGCACTGACCCATTAATGTTAAAATACACATCTTTCCATCTTACAACAAATACTTAACACCTACAATCGCTGGTTGCATGTACACAACTTATTTCATGCTAATTTATTTATTCATTTTCAAGGATTTGTGTATTGATGGAAATTTACTATAAATGTGAAGGGTTTTTGGGGGGGTGTCGTGTGGTAAATCAGAACAAAATGTATGAAAAAATAAAGGACCATATGATTATTAGTGCATCCCATTTCCTTTTTATTTTACAAGATAATTAGACTTGTTAATTTGGGGAATGTTGTAGACATAGTATGCTTAGGTTTCAGCATAGAATCCCAGAAGACCTTTAATGGCATTATTGTGGAGAAAACAGAAAGATGTGGGCTATGTGCCATTAGCTATATTTAGGAACTGAACAAATGATATAATCCCAAATGAATTCATTAATGGCTCAATGTCATCATGGAAGGGATGTCTCTAATGCACACTTCATGGATCTGTACTTGGCCCTGTGCTGTTTGTTCGACGTTTAATCAATATTTTAGATGAAGACATAAGAGGCATGCTTGTCAAATTATCAAATGACATGAAGCTAAGAAACACAAAAAACATGTTGGTTTATATATCCAAACTGGCCAGTAACCTAGAATAATAGGTTCTAACAAGATATTATTTGGTACAGATAAATGTAAGTTCTAGACTTTAGTTAAAAAAATAAAAGCGATTTTCACATGTGTAGGATGGGCAAGGTCCAGATAAACAAATATTACTCTAGCAGGTGATTTTTCAGTACTGTGCTTTTGCTCTGGCATATAGTTGATTAGGAAAACAATGGCAAATTAAGATATATATAGAAGTAGATGGTCAGGATTGTGTGAGAAATGGAGATTATGTTATGTGAGATCTGTAGCTTCAGGATCAGTGGGAGCTGACCTCAAGCCCCAATAACTGCCATAAAATCTTTCAGTTTGTTAACCAAAAGATTACATAGTATTTAGTTTCTTGGAATAGCTCTACCACCCAGATGAAACTTTGACCTAGAGAGAGGAATGGAGAATGTCAGTTGGAAAAATTTGCATGTTTAGCCTGGAGAGTAATAAAAAAGACTTTAAGAGGCACTTGTTATCTCCTTCCAGTGTTTGAAAATACTTTTATAACCTGGAAGAGGGACCTAAAGCTTGTGATGTTGGGCTCCAGCTGGCCAAATTAAGAACATTAGGTGGAATTTGTAGAGTCATATTTAGGTGTGATATGCGGAAGATTTTTCTAAAATTCTAAATTACCTAAAAGTGGAATGGGTTGTCTCTGGATGTAACAGATTTCTCCTTAATATTTTTGAGCAGTTTGACTTCTAATTAAAGATATTATCCCTCCATATCAACAATGCTCTCCCTCCTCCTCTGGGTTTACTGGCTTCCCTGGCTTCCTTTAAGTTCCAACTAAAATCCCACCTTTTACAGGAAGACTTCCCCCACCCCTCTTAATTCTAATGCCTTCCATCTGTTAATAATTTCTTATTTATGCTGTTTATAGCTTGCTTTGTATAGATTTGTTTGCATATTTCCTACCCCATTAGACTGTAAACTCATTGAAGTCAGTGGTTATCTTTTGACTCTTTTTGTATTTCCACACTTTAGTTTGGTGTAGTAGTGGGCCCTTACTGTTTATTGATTGATTCTTTTTAAAAATGAAGCACTTGAAGCTTCTAGCTTCTGTAAAATACAATATCAAATAAAATTGAATGTGGAAAGATAATCTGACAAAATCCTATAGCTGAGCAGGTACAAATGAAGAGAATCATTTAGGGTTTCTTGCACAAAATAGCACCTGCATGTATCTTGAAGGAAAAGGAAGATTTTCGTATGACTTGCGATAATTAGAGTCTTCTTGGCTATCTCCAAGCTAGCATTGATATATACCTCCTTACCTCACAGATATAGTTTAAAGGTCAGTGACCTCTTACTTGTAAAACACTCTAAGATTCTTAGATAGAATCACTGCAGAAAGTATTGAAATTTAAAAAAAATGAAATACACTCTTATATTTGATTGGTATGAAGAACATGTATATAAATATGAATGACTTGCATTGAAGGCAAGATATCAACCTATCATTAAGGAAACAAAATAAAACAGAAATGATTATAAGCTTAAGAAAAATTAAGTCCTTAAAGAATGGTTAAAGGAAATGAGATTAACTGGGCTAAGGAAGAGAAAGTTGTGTTTCAACATTTGAAGAGCTAATTTATGAAGTATGCTAATGAACTAGCAATTCTCCTAAATTTGTAAAAATAGAGAGAAGAAACAGGTCAACCTCATCTGAGTTGATGCCACTGAACTAAAAGGGACCCTTAATTACTGGATCCTGGAGCAGGTTATCAAAGGAGTAAGAAGGACGAACTTTGAATAAACATGAGATAGTGCTAACATAATAAGAGACAAGAAAATCACAGAAATACTTATATTGGTTTTACTTTTTAAAAAGGCAGACATAAAAAAATTGTTTACATTTTTAAAATACTTCATTTTTTGTCACAACAATATGCAGAAAAATTTTAGTTAAAAGAAACAACTTCCCATAACAAGAAGAATCTTATTTCAGATTTTGAGCAACAAATTGTTAAGTTTAGGTTCCTTTTGTCTCATGAAAAAAAATGGGAGAATGTCCATCTCTATTTCATCTAGATTTTACTCTCATTTTGAAGGCTGAATGTCTATATTTAATAAAATTATGAACTTATGAAATATTTTGTTTATAAACTTTGGCCCCCATATAACTCTTTAATTTAAAGGGCAGAATGGAAATGAAACAATACTACAGTAACACATTATGATGAACATTTTTGGATCAGGAAGCCTTCATATTAAGCCTTCATACTTCAGTTCTCCCATATCAAAACTTATTAGCCATTGTCTTTATATTTTAAACCAAAAACAAAACATTTGTTGTTTGCTATGGGCTGCTCAGGTCCAGCACTAAGTATGGTTGGAGATGTGAAGAAGAAATAACCAGACCATTTGGGTAGTTTAAGGAAGAATGATGAACTCCATTTATTGATTCTTAGTACAAGGTTTTATAGAGCAAAAGAGACGAAGGAAGGGGACTCAAGTTTTCTTATCATTACCTTAGTTTGTTGTATCCTGGTAGTAGCACAGAGTAGGTAATTTGATAAGGATTTGTCATCTAGGAGACTAAAGTCTTTGGGTAAGACCTTTGATCTAGGCCTCAGGTACCTGTTAGCCACAGTCATAAATGGATACAATTGAGAGCAAACTTCAAAGCCAAAGCTGTAATTATCAAAAGACATCACATTTAGAGCTGACCACCCAAAGATATCTGACTGCTGAATTAAATATTTTGGTTCTCAATAACTAAAATCTTGGGGTAGAGCCTATTGATCTCAGAGCTCAAGTAACATCTTTATAATGTGACCCATAACAAAGAACTCAGGAGCTAACTTAAAAAAAAAGTTGAATCAAAAGAACTCTTGTTTTAAAGTCCACTATTAGGATTTAATATCTGAGTCCTGAATCAGGCTTCCTTGGCTCCCCACAGTTGTTGTTAACGGGCAGTTTGGTGGTACAGTGGGTAGCATATTGGGTTTGTAATCAGGTAGACTTATGTTTCTGAGTTCAAATCTGACTTCAGAAACTTACTAGCTAAGTGACCCTGGTCAAGTCACTTCACTTTTACTTCATTTCATCATTTTAAAAATGAGCTGTTGAAGGGAATGGCAAACCACTTCAGTAATATTTTCCAGGAAAACTCTGAATTGGGTCATAAAGAGTCAGATAAGATTGAAAAATGACTGAACAAGAATAGTCACATGACTGTTGATATCAACAAAATCAAGGTATTTATTGTTGAAAATAGTTTATTATATTGCTATTAGAATTTCATAATCTTTCAGGATTACATTTTTTATATTTAAATATATTTATTTACTTTTAGTTAACCATATTCATTTCCACAACCCCTTGAGTTTCAAATTGTCCCACCTTCCCCCCATGAAGGCATACAAACAAATATAGTATCTCCAAATACCTTCACATTAAACATTAGTCAAGTTGTAAAGAAGGATTATAACCAATGAAGTGAACAGTGAGAAATAAGAAACAAACAAAAAAATAAACAACAAAAAAAGAGAGCAAGTAATTTGCTTCAATCTGCATTCAGACTCTGTAGTTCTTTCTCTGGATGCTGATATCTCTTTCCTTCATGAGTCTTTTGGGATTGACTTGTAACCTTGCATTGCTGAGAGGAGCAGAACCTATCAAAGTCAGTCATCACACATATGATGTGTCTGTAATTGTGTACAAATTTCTCCTGGTTCTGCTCTTCTCATTCAACATCAGTTTATCTAAGTCTCTCCAGGTTATTATGAAGTGCATCTGTTCCTCATTTCTTAAAGCACAATAGTATTCCATGACATTCATATACCAAAACTTCTTTAGCCATTCCCCAATTGATGGGCAACCCCTTGACTTCCAATTCTCTGCCACCATAAAAAGAGCTGCTATAGTTTTGTACGTATAGGTTCTTTTCCCACCTCTAGGATCTCTTTGGTTTACAGTCCTGGAAGTGGTATTGCTGAGTCAAAGGGTATGCACTTATTTATAACCTTTTGGGCATTGTTCCAGATTGATCTCCAGAATGGTTTAATCAGTTCACAACTTCTCCAACAATGCATTAGTGTTCCAATGTTTCCAGATCCTGTACAGCATTTATCATTTTCCTGTTTTTCATCTTAGCCAATCTGACAAGTGAGATGTGATGCCTCAGAGTTGTTTTGATTTTCATTTCTCTAATTAATAGGGATTTAGAGCATTTTTTCATATGATTATAGATATCTATAATTTCTTCCTCTGAAAACAGTCTGTTCATATCCTTTGACCATTTATCAATTGGGGAGACTTGTATTCTTATAGATTTGACTCAATTCCCTGTATATTTTAGAAATGAGACCTTTATCAGAGATACTGGTGGTAAAAATTCTTTCCCAATTTTCCTCTTCACTCTTAATCTTGGTTACATTGGCTTTCTTTGTACAGAAACTTTTCAATTTAATGAAACCAAAATTATCCATTTTGCATTTCATAACACTCACTAATTCTTGATTGGTCATAAAAACTTCTCTTCTCCATATATCTGAGAGGTAAACTATTCTTTGCTTTCTAAGCTTGCTTACAGTATCAGCCTTTATACCTAGATTGTGTACCCATTTAGACTTGGATTTTGTATATGGTTTTAGATATTGGTCTATGCCCAATTTCTGCCATATTATATTCCAGTTTTCTAGCAGATTTTTCTCAAACAGTGAGTTCTTATCCCCAAAGTTGGGGTCTTTGTGTTTATCAAACAGTAGACTGCTATAGTCATTGACTGCTCTGTCTCCTGTACCTAATCTATTCCACTGATATTACTCTATTCATCAGCCAGTACCAAGCAGTTTTGATGACTGCTGCTTTACAATACAGATTAAAATCTAGTATGGCTAGGCCACCTTCCCTAGTATTTCTTTTTTATTAATTTCCTTGATATTATGAACCTTTTGTTCTTTCAAATGAATTTTATTGCTATTTTTCTAGCTCTGTAAAGTGCTTTTTTGGTAAATTGATTGGCATGGCACTAAATATGTAATTTAATTTAGGCAAAATTGTCATTTTTTATTATATTAACTTGACCCAGCCACGAGCAACTCATGTTTTTCCAATTAGTTAGATCTGACTTTATTTGTGTGAAAAGCATTTTGTAGTTGTATTTGTATAGGTCCTGGGTTTGTTTTGGCAGGTAGACTCCCAAAAGTTTTATAGTGTCTACAGTAACTTTAAGTGGGATTTCTCTTTCTATCTATTGCTTTTGGATTTTGTTAAAAATATATAAGAATGCCAAGTGTTTATGTGGGCTTATTTTATATCTTGCAACTTTGCCAAATTTATTTTTTATTTCAAGTAGTTTTTTTACTTGATTCTCTAGGATTCTCTAAGTATATCATCATACCATCTGCAAAGACTGATTCCTTAGTCTCTTCTTTGCCTAATTTGATTCCTTCATTTTTTTTCTTCTCTTATTGCTACTACTAACATTTGTAGTACTAAATTGAATAAGAGGGGTGATAGTGGACATACTTGTTTCATACTTGATCTTATTGGAAATACTTCTAGCTTATCCCATATATATATATATATAAATTATCCCATATATATATAAATAAAATATATAAATCCCATAAATATATATATATATATATATATATATATATAACTTGCTGATGGTTTTAGATAGATGCTACTTATTATTTTAAGAGAGACTCCATTTATTCCTATACTTTCTAGTGTTTTAATAGGAATGGATGTTGTATTTTGCAAAAATCCTTTTCTGCATCTATTGAGATAATCATATGGTTTCTGCTAGTTTTGTTGTTGATATGACAAATTATACTGATAGTTTTCCTAATATTGAACCATCCTTGCATTCCTAGAATAAATCCTACCTGGTCAAAGTGTATTATTCTCATTATAAGTTGCTGTCATCTTTTTTTCCTAATATTTTATTTATTTATTTTTGCATCTGTATTCATGAGGGAAATTGGTCTATAATTTTCTTTCTCTATTTTGCCTCTTCCAAGTTTAGGTCTCCACACTGTATTTGTGTCACAAAAAAGAATTTGGGAGGACTCCTTCTCCAATTTTACCAAATAGTTTTTTTTTTTTAAGTATTGGAATCAAGTGTTCTTTAAATGTTTGATTGCATTCACTATTAAATCCATTTGGCCCTCTGATCTTTTAATGTAGAAGCTGCTAGGTCCTTTGTGATCCTGACTGTAGTTCCACTATATTTGAATTGTTTATTTCTGACTGCTTTCAGTATTTTCTCCTTGACTGTAAATTCTGGAATTTGGCTACAATATTGCTTGGAGTTTTCAATTTTGAATCTCTTTCATGGGGTGTCTGGTGAACTCTCTCGATAACTACTTTACCCTCTGATTCTAGGACATCAGGACAGTTGTCTTCAATAATTTTTTGGAGGATATTGTCCAGGGCTTTTTTCTTTATGGCTTTCCAGTAGACCAATAATTTTTAGATGATCTCTTCTGGATCTGTTCTCCAAGTCAGTTGTTTTTCCAATGAGATATTTCACATTTTCTTCTAATTTTTCAATCTTTAGGTTTTGTTTGACTGCTTTTTGATGCATCATAGAGTCATTAGCTTTGATTTGACTGATTCTGATTTTTAGCAAATTATTTTCCTTGGTTAGTTTTTGAAGCTCCTTTTTCATATGTTTAAATTTAATTTTTAGGGAGGAAGTTTTTTCCAGTTAGATTTTGAAACTCCCTTCCCAGTTTTCAAATTTTACTTTTTTAAGGATTTATTTTCTTCAGGGAGATTTTTTTTTTCCATTTTGGCCATTTCAATTTTAAAAGAATTGGTCGATTTATCTTGTACCTCTCTAAGTTGGCTTTTAAAATCCTTCTTGAGCTCTTCCAAGAATGCTTTCTTGGATTGAGACTGGTTTATATTTCCTTCTGTGGTCTCAGGTGTGGGTATAGAGTCAATGCTGTCCCCTTCTGAAATTTGTTCTTCTCACTCGCTCTCATAGGATTCAATTTTCTTTGGTTTTGTTTTAACCACTTGCTTCTAGCCCATTTTGATTGTGTATACCCTGAATTTTAAAGTGGATTTCTGCTTCTGGGGTACAGAGGGCTCTGACCCATGTTTCTCAAGCTGGGAGTTAGGGGTCTGGTTGTTGATTTTATATGCTGTAGCCTCTGGGTGTCTAGACTAAGGACAAGGCTAGAACTTTCAGTGTTTCCCTGAGGCCCACAGACTAAGGTGTGGGGGAGGGGTGGTCTGGTCACTTCAAGTTTCTGCCACTGTGCCCCTGGGCTAGAGCTGGGGCAGGCTCAGCAACTGGTGGTCTGCCAGGCTGGTATCTGCAGGTATCTTTGATTGTGTTAAATCATACCTTGTCTTCTATTGTTAGTGTTTGCTGGCTCTAACCCCCTGGGCTTTGGTTCTCCTGCTGGTCAGCTGAGACAGGGCTTTTTGGAAAACCTCCTGCCCTACACTTCAGGCTAGGCACAGCTTCAGTCACAACCTTCCTCTAGGACTCCCAAGCCTGCCACTGCTTCCACTATTTTGGGATTTTACACTTGGTGGGCAATAATCTCTGGGTTTTCAAGGTCAGGAAGGGGGATTAGAGGAGCTACCTTTTATTCCACCATGTTGGCTCTAACAAGTTCAAGTAGATGATTGTTTAACATTCAAGCCACGCATTGAAAGCCCCTAAGAGAAGCTGCTGTCACTTCCATGAGCCCCGTGTTTGTCTCTTACCCAGCTCTGACAGAACCTCTGTGCTGTGGTGCCCAGGTTTGAGAATTTCCCTTGTGGTGGGTAAATCTGCTGGCTAAGGCTTGTTCTGACTCCACTGTGGTCTGGTTTCTGGTCCACACCAGTGCAGCCACTGTGCACTCCATGCTCTCCCTGCCTAGTCCTACTTATGCTCTTTGCTGGACTGCGAATCTGCCATGCTCCTTCTACCAATGGATTCTGTTGCTTTAAAATCTGTTCCAATTCACTTTTTAGAGGTTAGACAGAATTCATGGAGGAATTCAGGTTAGTTTGACCATCTTGGCTCTGCCCCTCAGAATTTACTTTCTTAATGTGAGGATTTTCAGTATGGTTTCCATACCATGGCACATACTGAGAAATGGCTATCTGGGAGCCAGTGAGATGCTCAGACTGTCAAGGGGAAGAATTATAAAGCAAACTGATAAGAGTGTTGCTGAATGATGAATCTGTGCTATAGTTGACTAATGAGGCACAAAGGTACCAAATCCTCTTGATGAAGGCCAGCCAAAAGGATTAAATTTTCAAATATGATTATAGAGTGGGAGGGGAAATACTGGGAGGGTGGGAAATTGGTTAGTGCCATTCAAATCCTGTTTAAATAAGCTTTTGACCCTGTCCAATAATATTCATTTAATAGAGTCATTTTTAACCCTTGATATACATTTTGGAAATCGCCTTATTGAGGTTGCTAAATTTTAATTTTTTATTTGCCTATGAGTGGAATCATGAACAAAACATTTAAAATACTTAACAGTCTTGAGAACATTGTGGTTGGTCCTCCATTTTCAGAGGATCATGACATCAGGGATGTGATGACATGACTTCTGATTTACCTTGATTTGAGTGAGAGATGTCTGTGCAAAGTGACCAGTTACACTTTCTACACCAGAGCCAGCTAGGTCCAGTGACAAGATATCCATCACAATGACTGGGGATGGTTCTGGATGCAATGGGGGACATTGGCTCTTTTGAGCTAAGGTCTTTCTAGGCCCTCAATTTGAGTGAGCCAATGCCCATTAAGTGACTGGGCTTCTTTAAGAAGTGAATCAAGGGATAACCCCTTTAATATATGTGTATATATATATATATGTGTGTGTGTTTAATCACAGACTATTAAGATTGCTGACTGGAAAAGAAAGAGTTACTACTTCCATTCACTTGATGTCAGGAGGCCCTAAAAAGTATCTGTCTCCTACTGCATCCTGGGCCTTCTCCAGTCATCCTGATTGACATCTGGTCATGGGACCCAGCTGGCTATGGAGGGAAAGTGAAGGTGATGACTTTGCATAGCCGTCCATTACTCAAATAAAAGTCCATTGGAAGTCATGTCATCATCTCCTTGATGGCATGATCCTTTTTGAGAACAAAGGACAAACCACAACCTGTAAGCAGTCTGAGCTGCCTGAATGGAAACTCAACTGGCCAGTTTCAGTTGGGCAACTAAGTTCGTCTTCACCTGCCCTTCTCCTTCCCTCCCTTCCCACCACTTCCCCTCCCCTTCCCTCTCCTCTCCTCCCCTCTTCTGTGCTCTTCTCTCCTCCCCTCCCCTTTTCATCTCCCTTCCCCTTACCTCTCATCCCCTCCCCTCTTCCCCTCTGCTCTTATCTGGGGGCATTCTGCTCAAAGGAGGCTAAATTCTGATGACAAAAAGCTACCTAGATAATGGGGTTTACTGGCTAGATTTCTTTCTCAAAGACTAAGCCTTAAAAGCAATTCACTCTGGATCTCATGGATTGAACAGCAGTAAGTCCCTGCCCAAGCACCACTCAATGGATTTTTGGTATAACCCTAGGAAAGTGAAGAAACACCCTACTGGCATCAACAGACCAGTCACCAGCCCTTGGACACCAGCTCAGTAGCAGTAAGCAGCCAGACCCCTACTGCCTCCAGCATCACTAGCCACAGCCCATCCCATCCCCTCAGCATAGTACCGGTCAGCAGGCTTACACATGGGCCTCAGGCAACATCAGTGGTAAGCACCAGGTAAAAAACTAGGGACTGCAGCCCCTAGCACAAGGAATCTAAGAGAGTTCTTCCAAAATGAGAACAGAGCTCAAATTCAAAAGGAAGGAAAATGGTAAAAAAAAAAAAAAAAAAAAAAAAAAAAAACCAAGATGAGTAAAAAAAAGAGCCACCATGCCTTTTTCCACCTCTCACCCTGGGGGTAGGGGCTGGACTGCAGCCTTCTTTTCCAAAAGAGTTCCCCACTGACCTTTTACTTTCTCTTTTTGTGTATATGGGTTGAAAAGTCTGGAAACTGCCACAGCTTCTGGTGACTCACTCTCCTAAAGTCTGCTGTGGCCACTGCTGCCTCCCTGGGGCAAAAACCACATGGCTCATAGGGGACTATGTTCAGCTCCCACTGTGCTGCAATGAACCCTTCCTGCTGGCCTGGCAGACTGCCTTCAGTGGGAGATTTGTTTCTCTCTGTCACTTTGTGGATTCTGTATCTCTAAAATTTGTTTAGATTTATATTTCATAGGTATTTGAGTGTCCGTGGGGCGAGGTCACAGAATTTCCTATTTCCATTCTGCCATCTTGGCTCCAACACCCAGGCACAAATTTTACAGATATAAAAAGTGTGCAGTTTGTCCTTATGTATCTCTTATAATCAGTCTTTGGTATGGGCTTTATATTTTTCTTCCTTCTTGTATGTGGAATCTTTTATTAAGTTCAGGATTTTTTTTTAACAACGTCTGGAAAGTTTGAGAGTTTATCAAATTCCATTGTTTTCTCTTTCAGGACACTTAACTTTGCAGGTATGATATTTTTGGCCAGAGCCCCAGTTATTTTGCTCTTTATTATGTTATGTTCCAAGACCTGTGGTTCTGTAATGTACCTGCTGCTATGTCTTGTGTAATTCCAATTGTGACACCATGATATTTAAATTGTTTTCATCTTGATGATTTTAATATTTCTTCCCTGAGCTGAGAATTTTGGGAATTTGATTATGATATTCCTATGAGTTTTTGTCATACGACCTCTTTCTAGTCATGATCAATGAATGTTTTTCTATTTATATTTCCCCCTTTGTTCTAATGCTTCAGGACAATTTTCTTTAACTATTTTTTTTGTTATTTTATCAAGATTCTTTTTTTGATTATAACTTTCAGTTAGTCCAAATATTTTTATATTTTCTCTTATTGATCTATTTTCTAAATCTGTTTTTTTTCCTTATAAGTTGTTTCACTTTCATTTCTATTTGTTATTATTCATATTTTATTTCATTATTTCTTGATCTCTTATAATTTCACTGGCTTTGCTCTGCCCAATTCTAATTTTCAAGGTGGAATTTTCTTCCTTCAGATTCTGGATCTCTTTTGTAGTTGGTTGACTTTCCTTCCATACACTTCTTGTTTTTCTTGGATTCTTCTTCTTCTTATTTTTTTTAGTTTTTCCTTTATCTCTGTCATTTGATTTTTAAAGCCTTTTTTTTTTAAAGCGATTGGGGTTAACTAAGTTGCTCAAGCTTACACAGCCAGTTTGTGTGTGTGTGTATGGGTGTGTGTGTGTGTGTGTGTGTGTGTGTGTGTGTGTTAAGTATCTGAGGCTGGAACCCATCCCAGGTCCTGCCAACTCTGGGGCTGGCGCTCTTACTCACTGTGCCACCTAGATGCCCCTTAAAGTCTTTTTAAAGATCTTCTTTGAAGACCTTTGTGTTCAGGTGACCATTTGATGTTACTCTTTGGTGGAGGTGGGGGGGGGTTCTTTACTTTGCTATGCTCCTCTGAACATGAACCCTGATCATTTCTATTCCTATAATAGCTTTCCATGGTTGTATTCTTTCTTCTCTTTTTTTTTTGTCTTAATAGCTTAATAAAATAATCACCTGTAGCCCTGGGGTATGAGAAATGGTCACTCTTGCCACAGATCTTCAGTTCTCTCTAGCCTGGAACCAAAATCAAACTTCCTACCTCCTGTAAGTGCCTACAACCAGAAGCTTTCTGTCCCAGTGCTTCTGCACTCACCAGGCATGTGCTGGTTCCTTCTCACCCCTGTTGCTCTTCCTAGTACAGATGGGTCTGGCATTCCCTGTAAGCAGAGGTTCCCTGATCTTCCTCATCTCAGATACCCAACTCCCCCCAGTATTTAAGGGTAAAATTCCTGGGCCTGGTGCTGAGGCAGCCTCTTAAAACACCTCTAGGACTTGCAGCTGGCTGTTAAAATGTAACTTAGCCTGAAGATGTTTACTCATCAGAGGGACCAAACCTCTTTCTGGGATTTTTCTTCCAATCTTCTCCAATTGTCCCAGGAAGACTTAGGTTGTACCCCTATTCTTATTTATCTCCAATCACACTTTGTTTACCCTAAGGTGCTATTGTAACTCTTTTGTGGAGGAAAATATTGATAGCTTGGAATTTTCTGACCTACTCTGTGATCTTATCCAAATTATCTCCCCATCTTTCCACTACTGCCATCCCAAAATAGCAAGCCTACTGAATACCCCTTCCCCCAATCTGTCCTATCTTATATCCTCCCCTTTCACCCCCTAACTTTCTAGTAGGGCAAGATGGGTTTCTATACCTCACTACCTGCATATCTTATTTCCTAGTTGCATGTAAAAAAAACAATTTTTAAACATTTGTTCTTAAAACTTTCAGTTCCAGAATATTTCCCCCTTCTTCCCTTCTCATCACCCCCACTGAGAAGATAAGCAATTCAATATGGATTGTACATGTGTAGTTACCCAAATCATTTCCATAGTATTTATATTGTGAAAGACTACCTATATTTCCCTCTATCCTATCTCACCTCCCACTTATTCTATTTTCTCCTTTAACCCTTTCCCTTTTCAAAAATGTGTGCTTCTAACTACCTCCTCCCCCAATCTTTCTTCCCTACAACTACATTCTAGTTCTGAAGGAGTTATTCTCTTCAGTGAGTTTTTGAAATTCCTTTTCCATCTGGAAAATTTGGCTTTTTAAATAATTTTTCTTATTAGGTTTTTGGGCCTCTTTTGCCATTTGAGTTAGTCTATTTTTAAGGTGTTATTTTCTTTTGCTTTTTTTGGAGGGAAGGCAGGGCAGTTGGGATTATGTGACTTGCCCAAAGTCATATGGCTATTTTTTTCTGTTAAGTGTCTGAGGCTGGATTTGAACTCAGGTATTCCTGACTCTAGGGCCAGTGCTCTATTCAGTGTACCACCTCGCCTCCCCAAGGTCTTATTTTCTTCAGTGTATTTTTGGGCTTCCTTTAGCAGGCTGTTGACTGGCTTTTCATAATTTTCTTGCATCATTCTCGTTTCTTCCTGCCCTTCCTGCCCACTTGCTAGGTTTCCTTCAGTGGGAGATTTCTTTCTCTCTGTCACTTTGTGGGTTCTGCAGATCTAAAGTTTGTTTAGAGTCATTTTTTACATGTATTGGAGGAGGTGGGAGCAGGAGCCTCACAGAAGTCCTGCTTTTACTCCACCTTCTTGGCTCTGCCCCTGATTTAGAGCATTTTTAATATGACTATACATAGCTTTAATTTCTTCTTCTGAAAACTGCTTGTTCATATCCTTTGGCCATTTATTAATTGAGGAATGACTTGTGTTCTTATGAATTTGACTCAGTTCTCTATATATTTGAGATATAAGACCTTTATCTGAGAAACTAGATATAACTTCCCCTTTCCCCCAGTTTTCTGCTTTCCTTCTAATCTTGTCTACATTGGTTTTATTTAAAAATTTAAATTATTGTAGCTAGGGAGATCTTGGTTGAGAGTATAAAAATTCAAAGGAGAGCTTCCTTTTTGACCCTTGACCAATCTTGCGTCTCAGACCTACTTACTGATGAAATGGCAGTGGGATGGGCATAGCAAGGATTACTGAGTGCCAAAAAAGCCCATTGCCCTGAATGATGAAAGTACATACAAGATCATCTTCATCTCTTAGAAGAGTCAAGACAGGAGTGGCTAGGTGGTGCAGTGAATAGAGCACTGGCCCTGGAGTCAGAAGGACCTGTGTTCAAATCTGACCTCAGACACTTAACACAAAACTAGTTGCATGACCTTGTGCAAGTCACTTAACCCCAATTTCCCCACCTCCAAAAAAAAGTAAAAAATAAGAAGAGTCAGGATTAGGAGGAAAATAGAAGAGAAGGACAGACAGGAATGTCTCATTTCTTTGTTCCTTATAAGAGGTTGCAATGAAAACAAAGAATAGATTTAAAAAGCAGAGGGAAGGGTAGAAGGACAAGAAGTTATGTTCAGAAGAGTAAGTTTTAGGGTTCAGGATTTTGAAGGTAGCACAATTTTGGGTGGGGTGAGTAATAGCTCTGTCCATTTCTTATACTATAAAGCTGTGACCTTGAGAGAAACATGTCCACTTGGATACCGCATGATGTCACCATTTGTGTGTGTGTGGTTCATTGAGGGAGAGGGTTACTGTGTATCCCTGAATCCAATTCCTTTTTGTTGGGACCTATGAAAATGTTAAATGCCTCCTGGAAACTTATAGATACTTCTCCCTCTCTGATGCCTTACCTGCTCCTTTTCTCACCTACTTTTTTATTGTAGCATGGGCTGGATTTAATCCCAGATACCAGGGTTGTATAGCAATTTTTTTTTCCTAAAATGTTTTTTTGTACCCAGTGAAGGCATATTACTTATTGGTGTTATGCTTTAGGCTTCTTTTAGGGTACATAATTTCCAAAAAAGATTTTTTTGTAAACAGTGAACACTGCGACAAATTAATGCAAATTCTTGGTCACCTCTGTTTCATCATATACTCCATTTTAAAAAAAGGAACACAACCCAACAATCCTAAAACCCTATTTCAGGCTGAAGATCTCAAACCTACCTTATTGTTTAAACCCAGGATATATGTAAGTTGCCTGTATCCTACCCTAATAAAGGTATGGCCCCCCTCCCCCTTGTGGGTAGTGGGATATAGGATTTGGGGAAGCTGATGAATCAGTTGATAAAGTATTCCAGGGAACATCAATATGAAGATAGGATACTAAATATAAAGTTAGAGGTAGGGATGGAGGGAATCCATGGCTCTTTTTTTCCCACATAATTTTTATTGCATCATGATCTGAAAAGATACATTTTCATATTTATGCTTTTCTGCATTTTATTGAGGTTTGTTCTTCTCCCAGTACAATCCTTTTTTCACCCCTTAATTTTTTAATTCATCATATCTAAGTTGATTTGTACCCAAAGCCTCTGTCTATGTATATCCCCTCTAACTATCCTAATAAAGATACTATTCTCAAGAGTTACAAGTATCTTCTTCCTGTGTAGCAATGTAAACAGTTTAACCTTATTGAATAATATTTTTCTTTTTCCTTTTTATACTTTTCTTGAGTTTTGTATTTGAAGATAGAATTTTATGTTCAGCTGTGTTCTTTTCCTCAGGAATGATTGAAAATACACTGTTTTGGGGTGGCTAGGTGGCTCAGTGAGTAAGAGCACTGGCCACAGAGTTGGGAGTACCTGGAATCTTTTCTGGCCTCAGATAACACACACACACACACACACACACACACACACACACACACAATGGCTGTGTAACCTTGGGCAAGTTAAAAAAAAGTTCCCTGTTTCTTTGAATGTTTCTTTTCTCCTGAAAGATTATGCTTAGTTTTGCTTTTGATTCTGGGTTGAAATGCAAGCTCCTTTGCCTTCCAGATTATCATGTTGCAAGCCCTCTGATCCTTTAATGTAGAAGCTGCTAAATCCTGTATAATCCTAACTGTGACTTCACAATATTTGAATTGCTTTTTTCTGGCTGCTCACCATATCTCCTTGACCTGATATCATATCATCTCCTTGACCTGATAATTCTGGAATTTGGCTAAAATATTCTTTGGAGTTTTCATTTTAAGATCACTTTTGGGAGGTGATTGGTAGATCCTTTCAGTGACTATTTTGCTTTCTGTTTCTAAGCTATCAGAGCAATTTTCCCTGATAATTTCTTGAAAAATGATGTCCAAGCTCTTCATTTGATTGTGGCCTTCAGGTAGTCCAGTAATTCTTAGATCATCTTTCCTGGATATATTTCCCATGTCAGTTTTTCCAATGAAGTATTTACATTTTTTTGTGTGTGTTTTTGTTTTGTTGGACGATCGTGATCCTTGATGTCTCTTAGAATCATTAGCATCTACTTGACCAATTCTAATTTTTAAGGAGTTATTTTCTTTAGTTAACTTTTGTACTGCCTTTTCCATTTGGCCAATTCTATTTTTTAAGGATTTGTTTTTTCCAGTCTATTGTGTCCTTCCTTTTCCAAGCTGTTAACTCTCTCTTGCATATCTCTAATTTCTTTTTCCTTTTTAAAAATAGATTTTTCTAGTTTTCAACATTCACTTCCATAAGATTTTGAATTCTAAATTTTCTCCTGCTCTGTGCCCTCCCCAAGACAGCATGCAATCTGATATAAGCTGTCTCTATATATTCATATTAAACATATTTTCAACCTTTGAGGTTTTTATGTAGTTGTTCTGAAAATATCATCCTCTTCTAAGTTTGTGTTTATATCTTTCCTGTAATTATAGTAGTTTTCAATGATCAAGGTTCTTTTTTTGCTTCTTGCTCATTTTTTTTCTTTTTTAATGACTTTAATGCTGAGCTCTTCTTCTGGGGCACTGGGGGCATTATTCTAAACTTCTTGTTGTTGGGGTCAGGTACCTGGCCACTGGTTTTGTACACTGGAGCCTCAA
The DNA here is from genome assembly GCF_028583685.1 of Petaurus breviceps papuanus. Taxonomy (NCBI): domain Eukaryota; kingdom Metazoa; phylum Chordata; class Mammalia; order Diprotodontia; family Petauridae; genus Petaurus; species Petaurus breviceps. The sequence continues at coordinate 1,637,817 of NW_027186540.1, read as the reverse complement.
CTGCTGGCAGCTTGCTTACTGTGCTGGGGTGACCCAGCTTAGTCATGCCTCTTATTGCCTGGTTTTGGGGGCTGGCAATTTGCCAGCCTTCTGCACTGGGGCTGGAGGTCTCACAGATGACTTGCTGTGCCTATAGCCTGTTAAGTCAGGACTGAAGTGTCTCTGTTGCTGTTCTGTGATGTGAATTAGAGTCTCTTGTTGGCTTGACAAGACATCATCTGCACTGGGCTGTGCTCCCTTTTTGCTGAAGTGAGACAGACCTTTGTTGAAGTCCCTCTAAGTTATATTAAGTTAAAAATTTGTTTCACTCAGTCTTTTTGTAGGCTTTGTTGTTCCAGAATCTGTTTAGTGGCAAGATTTAGCATTGTTTCTGAGGGCAAATGGGTAGAACTCAGGCAACATCTTGTCTTCTCTTCACCATCTTGGCCACTGCCAACTCCCTTTTGTCCCCCAAATTCGTCTGTGCTTGGTGATTTTTTTAAAGTGTTCATTTATGGCTTGTTCACTTTTTTTTTTCTAAGATAGGGTTATTTTTTCTGTTTCCTTTTTTTTTTAATCTAGCCAGTTTATATTCATCCATTCCAGTTTTATTGCCTGTTTTACTGACTTATAATGGATCAAAATAACTCCTAGTAATTGCTTTAACTTCATATTCTTTTGTGTTGTTTCACCTGTTTATTTTTGATTCTAGTATTTTTTTTCCTTTAAAAAATAATATTAATGCAGAGGCCCTGAAGGTGACAGGGGTCAGTGCAGAGGCTTGGTAGCTGGGGCTCACAGAGGCCCAGATGAGGCCTGAGCAATGTGGTGGCAAGTTGACCCACCAACCCCACGGGCCATTGCCAGGCCTATTACTGCAGTGCTGGGACTGGATGGAGCTGGATAAGAGGCAAATTCAGGGCCCCTGGCAGTGACAGCAGCTACTCCTGGGTTTACCAACCCACAGTCTGGAAATTTAAAAGGACCCTATCTGGACTTCCAGGGACCAGGATGGCAGAGTGAACCCTGGCTGCTCTAATCCCCCCTCTTACCCTGAAAACATAGTAATTATTGTCCCAAAGCAAAACTTTAAACAGTAAAGGCTTGGGAACCCTAGAGGAAGGGTGTGGCTAGGGCCCTGCCTCAAAATGGCTGAAAATCAGACTGCAAAGACAAAGACTCTGGAGTCCTACTATTGTGAGGAGGAACCAAATTCAGAGGGAGACAGTGTTGGCTCCACACCCATACCTGAAGCCTCAATAGGGAACTTCTCTCAAGCAAAGAAAGCATTCTTAGAGGAGCTCAAAAAGAACATTGAAAAGCAAATTAGAGAGATAGAAGTTAAATTAATAATCCTTTTAAAATCAAAATTGCAAAATTTGAAAAACATTACAGTGAAGAAAACAGCTCCTTTAAAAAGAAAACTGTCTGATATGGAAAAGGAGCTTCAAAAATTAACTGAGGAAAATAATTTGCTAAAAACTACAATCAACCAAATTGAAGCAAATGACTCTATGAGGAACCAAGAATCAGTCAAACAAAACATCAAGAATGAAATATTAGAAAAAGAGGTAAAATATCTCAATGGAAAAATAACTGACCTGGAAAACAGATCCAGGAGAGATAATCTGAGAATCATAGACCTACCAGAAAATCATGATGAAAAAATGAGCCTAGACAATATCTTTCGAGAGCTCATCAAGGAAAACTGCCCTGAGATACTAGAACCAGAGGGTAAAATAGAAATTGAGAGAATACACCAGACACCTCCTGAAAGAAATCCCAAATTGAAAAGTCCATGAAATGTTGTGCCAAACTCCAGAACTATGAGACAAAGGATAAAATACTACAAGCAGCTAGAAGAAAACAATTCAAATATCGTGGAACAACAGTGAGGATTGCACAGGATCTGGCAACTTCTACTCTAAAAGATTGGAGGAACTGGAATATGATTTTTTGCAAGGTGAGAGAGCTCAGGTTATAAGAAACGATCACCTATCCAGCAAAACTGCACATATTCTTCCAGGCAAAGAGATGGTCATTCAACAATATAACAGATTTACAGACCTTCCTGATGAAATAACCAGAGTTCAATGGAAAATTCAGCCTCCAATTATGAGACACAAGAAAGACATAGAAAGGTAAATAAGGAAAACACACACACACACACACACACACACACACTGTTATTTAATAAGAGCAAACACTTTATAGACCAATAGAGGGTATGCGTATAAGTTACACAAAACGATGATTAAAAAAAAAAACTTATTAAGGACTACAAAGCAACGGCAATGGAAGAAGAGGAAAGAATGAAGCACAAAAAGGTAAATTAAGCCACACAAAGAGGTAAAAAACAATTTTGTAGAGGGAAAGAAGGGAGGGAGATGAGCATTATATGAGCTTTTCCCTCATTGGTTCTGGTGCAAGGAGGAAATAACACAACCAGTTAAGTATAGGACTCTATCGAGAAGAGACACATAATATATCATAATAGAGGGAAAGGGGGGAGGGAGAGGAGCATTTCATGAGATCTGTTCTTGTCAATCTTGGTTCAAGGAAGAAATAATATACTACATTAAACATGAAAATCTATTATATCCTACAGGCAGGGCGAAGGGGACAAAATGGGAGGGGGTTTGATAAGAAGGGAATAGTGAGGGAGGTGGAGGACAAAAGGAAAACAATTGAGGAGGGGAAGGAAAAAGGGGAGAAAAATAAAAGCTTTAAGAGGGGAGGGAATAGGATAAAGGGAAAGAGACAGTAATCATAACTGTTAATGTGAATGGGATGAACTCTTCCATACAATGGAGGTGCATAGCAGAATGGATTAAAAACCATAATCCTACAATATGCTATTTACAAGAAACACATCTGAGACAGGGGGATACACACAGGGTTAAGGTAAAAGGTAGGAGTAAAATATGTCATGCCTCAACTAAAGTAAAAAAAAAAAACAGGGGTAGCAATCCTTATCTCAGATTAAGCAAAAAATAGATCTAATTAAAAGAGATAGGGAAGGAAATTATATCCTGCTAAAAGGCAACATCGAGAATGTATAAATACCATTACTTAACATATATGCACTAAGTGGTATAGCATCCAAATTTCTAGAGGGGAAGTTTAGGGAATTAGAGGAAGAAATAGATAGCAAAACTATACTAGTGGGGAATCTTAATCTCCCCCTCTCTGAATTTAATAAATTTAACTTCAAAATAAACAAGAAGATAAGGAGGTGAATAGAATTTTATAGAGGCTAGATATGATAGATCTCTGGAGAAAACTGAATGGGGATAAAAAGGAATATAACTTCTTCTCAGTGGTACATGCCACATACAAAAAAAAATTGTCCGTGTACTAGGGCATAAAAAATTTCACAATTCAGTGCAGAAAGGCAGAAATATTAAATGCATCCTGCTCAGATCATGATGCAATAAAAATCTTATGCAATAAAAGGCCATGGAAAGATAGACTAAAAACTATTGGAAACTAAACCATCTAATCCTAAAGAATGAGTGGGTCAAACAATAAATTATAGAATCAATCAGTAACTTCATTCAAGAGAATGACAATAATGAGACATCATACCAAAATTTGTGGGATGCAGTAAAGGTAGTTCTTGGTGGAAGTTTTATATTCATGAGTGCATACATGAATAAATTAGAGAAAAGGGAGGTCAATGTATTTGGCATACAATTGAAAAAGCTAGAAAAAGAACAATTGAAAATCCCCAATTCAATACAAATTAGAAATAATGAAAACCAAAGAAGAGATTAAGAAAATCGAAATTAAGAGAACTATTGAAATAATAAATTAAACTAAGAGCTGGTTTTATGAAAAAAAAAAAGCAATAAAATTGATAGACCCTTAGTCAACATGATTAAAAAAAAGAAAGAAGAAAACCAAATTTTGAGCATCAAAAATGAAAAGGGTCAATCTACCTTCAATGAAGAGGAAATTAAAACAATAATTAGAAATTATTTTGCCCAATTGTATGCACATAAATTTGACAATCTTAGTGAAATGGAAGAATATTTACAAAAATATAAGTTCCCTAGATTAGTGGAAGAGGAAGTAAATTACTTAAATAACTCCATCTCAGCCAAAGAAATTAAAAAAAACATCAATGATCTCCTTAGGAAAAAAATATCCATGGTCAGATGTATTTGCTAGGTAATTCTATCAAACATTTAAAGAACAATTGATTCCAATACTCTACAAACTCTTTGGGAAAATTAGTGAAGGAGTCCTACCAAATTTTTTTTATGACACAAATATGTCACTGATAACTAAATAAGGAAGAGATAAAATGGAGAAAAAATTATAGAACAATTTTCCTCATGAATATAGATGCAAAAATCTTAAATAAAATATTACCAAAAGATTACAGCAACTTATCACAAGAATAATGCTCTTTGATCAGGTAGGAGTTATTCTAGGAATGCAAGGATGGTTTAATTTTAGGAAAACCATCAGTATAATTGATCATATCAACAATAAAACTAGCAGAAATCACATGATTATCTCAATAGATGCAGAAAGGGCTTTTGCCAAAGTACAACATCCATTCCTATTAAAAACACTGAAAAGTATAGGAATAATTGGAGCCTTCCTTAAAATTATAGGTAGCATTCATTTAAAGCCATCAGCAAGTAATGTATGTAATGGTGTTAAACTAGAAGCATTTCCAGTAAGATCAGGGGTAAAACAAGGAAGTCCACTATCACCCCTCTTATTCAATCTGGTACTAAAAATGTTAGCAGTAGCAATTAGAGAAGAAAAAGTATTCAAAGGAATCAAATTAGGCAAAGCAGAGACCAAGTTATCACTCTTTGTAGATGATATGATGACATACTTAGAGAATCCTATTGAATCAAATAAAAATTTACTTGAGACAATAAATAAATTTGGCAAAGTAGTAGGATATAAAATAAACCCACATAAATCCTTGGCATTCCTGTATATTTCTAATGAAATTCAACAGCAAGAGAGAGAAAGAGAAATATCATTTAAAGCTATTGTAGACATTATAAAATATTTGGGAATCTACTGCCAAAACAAACCCAGGCTCTATATGAACACAACTACAAAACACTTTTCACACAAATAAAGTCAGATCTAACTAGTTGGAAAAGCATCAATTGCTCATGGCTTGGTCGAGCTAATATAATAAAAATGACAATTTTACCTAAATTAAATTACATATTTAGTGGTCTACCAATCAATTTATGAAAAAAATTACTTTATATAACTAGAAAAATAGTAACAAAATTCATTTTGAAGAGCAAAAGGTCCAGAATGTCAAGGGAATTCATGAAAAGAAATGCTAGGGAATGTGGCCTAGCTATACCAGATTTTAATCTGTATTGCAAAGCAGCAGTCATCAAAACTACTTGGCCATGGCTTCATATTTACCTTGAGAGGCTCATACAAACTGATGCTAAGTGAGAAGAGCAGAACCAGGTGAAATTTGTACACAATTACAGACCCAAGATATGTGTGATGATGAACTTTTATAGACTGGACTGTTCTCAACAATTCAGGGATCTAAGTCAACTCCAAAAGACTCATGATGGAGAGAGATGTTTACATTCAGAGAAAGAACTAGAAAGAACAGAGTTTGAATGCAGTCTGAAGTAAACTACCTGTTGTCTTTCTTTTTCTTGTTTTGTTTCCTTTTTCCCATTGTTCATTCCATCCAATACAATCCCTTTTCATAACCTGAGTAATGTCCAATGTGAAAGTATTTGCAAATCCTATACTTGATTGTATGCCTCCATGGGGGAGGGGGGGTAGGTCAGGGAAGAAAATTTGAAACTCAAAGAATTGTGATAGTGAATCTTGTAAACAAATTAATAAAGACCCAAACATTTGAAAAAATAAATATATTAGTGGTTTATCTTATTTTTTCATAATTCTGCTCCTAGTTTTATTTATTAGTTCAATTTTTTTTCAGTTTTATTAATCTGTCCATTGATTTTTAGGATTTTTTATTTGAGTTTTAATTGGGGATTTTTTATTTGTTCTTTTTCTGGTTTGTTTTTTAGTTGCATGCCCATTTCATTGATCTTCTCTTTATCTCTTATTATTGATGTATGCATTCAGTGATATAAATTTTCTCATAAGTACTATTTTGGCTGCATCCTCCAAATTTTGGAATGCTGTCTTGTCATTCTCTTTAATGAGATGATTAATTGTTTCTATCATTTGCATCTCAGACTCACTCATTCTTTAGGATTACATCTTTTAGTTATCAATTAGTTTTTAATCTCTGCTTCCATGGCTTTTTATTAAATGTATTTTTTTGCATTATGGTTTTAAAGGGTGAATTTAATATTTGAGGGTTTTTTTCCCTTTGGTTGTGAGGTTTTTATATCCTATTCTTCATCGATTTTTTGTGAAGGCATACAACTGACAAAAAGGTATACTCTTTTCTGTCACTATTCAGTTTTCTGCAGAGGTCCATCATGTTTAACTTTTCAAAAAAAAAAATCTACCCATCTCCCTGATTTCTTCCTTATTTATTTTATGATAAGATTTATCTAGCTCTGAGAGGGAGAAGGTTGAAGTAACCAGATTGCATAATTTTACTGTCTGTTTCCTCCCATACTATATTTAACTTTATCTTTGAAAATTGGTATATTATGCCTTTTTGTACATTTATATATAGTTCTGATATTAGTAAGTGCTTATTAAGTATGTGCTTCTAACTTGGTTCCTTCCTTTCAGCCCATGAAACTTGACTTTCAGTTGGAAACTTCCATATGTGTTGTCTTCTCCATAGTATGTGAACTCCTTGAGTACAAGGGCTATCTTTTTAAATTGTATTGTATTTTTAAATTGTATGCATAGTAGTGTTTTGCACATTCCTTCATTCAACAACTCTGTGACATGTTACTATAGAGCCCCCATTTTACATGTTAGTAAATTGAGGCTGGGAAGGCTCAGTGATTTATTCATGGTGACATAGCTAGTAAGTCTCCAAGGTGGGTTTTGAATCTGGGTCATTACAACTTCAAGTCCAACAATTTATCCCTTATTCTATCTTCACACTGTTACCCTTATGGACTTTTCTCCCAAATATAAAATACTTTCATATGTACAAGTGCAGAAAACAGTCATTGTCCATAAAAGTATATCCTACAGAGTGGATAATGGAATATTAAGATAAAGGATGTCTTGGACCTTTATAGCAAGTATGAATCTTTTTGAGAGAGGTTTAAAAAATCCTTAAAATTTATATGATAGAGGGAAAAAATACAGTGGAGGATTTTAGATTTCAATATAATGAATAACAAAAAAGCAGCTGTCATGCAGTAAGGTATGCATAAAACCTCAAACAAGTTCCACAGTATAAAGAAGAGCTGTTTCTGGATCAATGCACAGTCATTTAGTGGGCCTATCAAGCTGACAGTGAGAGTACCAGGGCTGACACACATGACTGCCCAAGAAGAGTGTCTCTGGATGTCAGCCTTATGCACGTCAACGAAACAAGAGTACAGCAGAATCAAAACAAGCTAACAAACCAGTGGCAAGCTTGTTTCTACTGCAATAATAGAACCAAAGGCTAACTGTAATCTCTCTGTTTAAGACTCATACCACAGTATCTATGACTTCCAAGTCACTGACCCACAAATGCTGGGTGTAGTAAGCATTCAGGTTCTGAGAACTTGGATGTCACTTGAATTCCATTTGAAAAAAAAAAGGAATGCAGTGGCTATTGTTCTCATTTGGATAGCCATGAAAACCTCTTTTCTTGGCCTCTTTGGTTTAATCTCCTCTATCTGTCAGGTCTAATGAATAGCTTGTAATGGTCATTCAGAACTTTATAATGACCCATAGTAACTCTGAGTGGTTGGTAAGACACTTAACCCTTTCATGGTTTGAGCTGCCACATTGCAAAAAAGATTTATGCTCAAGAAATGAAGCAAATGATGTAATCAAAGAAAGATATTATTGAAAAAGAATTTGGGGCCAGTCAAATATCAGTACAGAAAGATAACTAATGCTCTCTTGGTATCCTTGAAATGGCAAGAAACCATGAAGAAGAACCCAAGCATGGTGTGTTGACACTTTGGACTAAACTACATATAAGTGTAAATAGAAAAGAGTCACTTAGTGTGGGAAGGCATGGATGGGTTGTGATCTCCTTTAGTTGAGAGAAAACTACATTAATGAAATCATGGGTCCATTAAAGTATTGAAGTAATCATAAAAGAGTTATCATAAGGAAAATATTCTGTAAATTCATACAGTAAGAATGAAGTGTTTAGAAAGGTTTCAATTGTCCCCAGTGCCAGTTTTTAAAAGTGAGAGTTTCTATGAATTCAGTGATTTACAATATAATTGCTAACAGTTATTTTATTTAAAAACCTTACTTAATGAAGATAAAATATTGTTATGTACCTGGACTATGAAATATTATTAGGTGATAATGAACAATGATATTAAGAAAATTTTCATTTCATTTCAAAGTAGGTGATCTCATATAGATGTTAGCAAATTAAAGGATTCACAATATGTCTATAAATATTATAGTGCAGCATGGTATAGAGGACAATGGTCTTTTAGTCAGAAGAAATCATTCAAGATCTAGATCTAATAATCATTAGCTATTTGACTAAGGGAAGTCATTTAACCCCTCCGAACTTTAGGTTCCTCATCCAAAGAATGGGTAAACAATACTTCATTATCTTTATTATGGTGATACTGTGAAGAAAGCATTTTTTAAAAAATGATCATAAAATAGCTGTCATTAATGTAGCCCAAATCAAAGTTCTTTGTATCCTTATCTCAAGACGTATTGATACTGATGAGTCAGATTCCCTAGAGTAAAGCTACATCTTCCCTCAGGCAGGTGGAGTATCTGATGGGTGAAGTCGTTGCTGTTGTTTTTTCTAATAATATTGATTTCATCCCTCATTCCGATATGTTTTCCCCCGGTAGCAGTCATCAGCAATACTATTTTCTCTATATCAACCAGCATCATTTAAGCCATTAACATTAATTAGCTTTTCCAGAGGAATATTTACTAATATGATATAGCAAGAACAGAAATACAAATATTTCCCCAAACAGTAGGATTAAAATCTCTATACCTCAGACCCTAGGGAGCTCAAACTTTAAGTAATTTCTACAAAGCATTTTCCTCACCAAATTTGCTTCTGAATTTTGCATATCAGCAGGCAAGTAGATGCCACAGCTCTCTGGGCTTAGCTCCCATTCTTTGGCACTGTGCTGATGCCTTAGTTGTAGGCAAATTCTGGCCCAGGTTGCCTTCAGTGTGCTTATGGTAGCTCATTCTCTATATGTTTTGTAGCTCACAAAATTATAACTTGACCTGGAGTGAAGAAGACTTCATTCCAAAACTTACCTCATGCATTTATTAGCTTTGTGGCCCTAGATAGGTTACAACATTTGTCTGCCTCAAGATCCTCAGGTGTAAAATGGGGATAATAGTAGCACCCATTCCCCAGGGTTCTTAAGATGAAAGGACGTAATATTTGAAAAGTGTTTTTGAACTTAAAATGCTTTATAAATGCTATTTATGATAGTGATGATTAGATCATATAGATAGTGAGCTCCTTGGAGGCATACACTCTCTTTTGTCTCTTTTTGTATTCTCAGAGATGAGAAAAGTGCCTGATGTATAGTTGGCACTTAATATATGTTGACTAATTAACAATAATGATGATATTTTCTCTTAAAAACATGAAAAAACAAACACACAAACTAAAAGAGGTTAAGAATTAAAGTCCATATTCAGAGATCTCTCATAAGCCCTAAGTGGAGAGAATCTGAGGCTTCTCTCTATCCATAATTATATAGCATGTCACTGTCAGCCAAATGCAACCAGGCTTTTGAGAACGAGAAAATGCCTTGGCCCTTTAATACATTGTGTAAGTATGCTCAGTTCCAATTCAGAAGTCACTTGAATGGCTCCTATTCACAAGGTTAAAAGGGACCAGAAACAGAATACCAAAGGCATGCTCTGAATTAGGGAGAAGAATCCTTCCAAAGCACTTCATTACACTTTTCAGAATTGGCCTCTGTTGACTCTTCCATGTGGTATGGTAGCAGACAGAGCCTGCTGAAAATTCTATAATGAAAAAGAGGGACTCCATTGCCTAGTTCCTCATTATATTAAAAATAATGGTACCAATTTTAGGAAGAATAAGCTCTTTATAACAACAGAAGTAGCAAATCAAATAACCTAGCTTCTCTTTGTTTCAGTTTCTTAATGAAGGTTAGTTACTCTCTAAGGCCTATGTTAAGTCTAATATTTTATTAATAACATTGATTCTGAAATAATTTTAAACATAAAATTTCATAGAACCTTAGATCATAGAATATTGTGACCAGAAAAGACCTTAGATTGATGAGTACATTCACCAATGCAAATTGCAATACAGCCCTGAATTAGCTAAGTTCTAGGGAATTGCATTAGGCATTTAAAAGTTTAATAACCTGCTGAAGGTGACAGCATCAGGAGCAAGATTTGAACTCATATCATTATGACTCCAATCTCAACACTCAATCAATTAAACAATTACCTACCTTTTTCCTTTTTTATACTTATGGAATATCTAATGCCACCAAATGTAAAGCAATTTGCCCAAAGTCACACAATGAATAAATAGGAGAGTTGGCACTATTAACTTAGGTATCTTGACACTAAATCTCCAACTATCTCATCCCTGACAGGTCAGAAAATTTACTGTGGGCCATAACAAATTATGCATAATGAAGACCTGATGAGCTTTGTAAGAAATCCCTTGTTGTTAGTCAAGTTTTTATTGATTAACCAAGCCAAATGTAAAGTATTATTAATGAAGATAAATACCACATCACATATTTGGTTTTGGAGTAAATTCAGGCATATAGTCCATCATCAGGTATACACACCTATTGTGGTAATGTCTATAGTTTACAACCTGGATTTGTCCAGATGGAGGAAGTTATTTTTAATCAGAAGGAATGTGTATGTACATGTAACTAAAGACCCATCACTAAAACTCAGGGGTGACACAAACCAGATTCATCTTTGAGGCTTTTCAATAATAACTATATGCCTCATTTTGTTTGACTCAAGATATCCCCTAGACATTTCAGAATTTGACACTTATTTCCCATATAAGCATTCAAGCTAACCATACATTTTGTAAAAGAGGGGCTTAATTGGTTCAGTAAAACAACGCAAATACTCATGCCTAAGGCCACAAATAGTCCAGAAAATTTTTCTACTTTCCTTTTAGGAGCCCTTTCTCCATCAAAGGAGAGGTTGCAAAAGTAAGTTCATTTTTTGTTAAAGAGTTCACTTTGTCCAGGAAATTTCATTCATGTGGAGGACTTACTTTACCCACTGTAAAACAAAAAATCAAAACCCAAAACCAATCAAACAAAAAAAAACCTATGTGCATTAGACATATATCTTGTTGCATTCCATTTCTTATCTTTGTTTTCTTTTGATATCAGGATAATAATTTAAAAGTGCCACTTTCTTTAAATAGTTTTGAGGTATTATTTTCTTCATTAATTTTTGAATCTCCTTTAGCATGCTGTTGACTCATTTTTCATGATTTTTCTTGCATCACTCACATTTCTCTTCCCAATTCTTCCTCTTTCTCTTACTTGATTTTTGAAATCCTTTTTGAGCTCTTTCATGGCCTGTGACCAAATAATGTTTTTCTTAGAGGTTTTTGATGTAGGAGCTTCGACTTTGTTGTCTTCCTCTGGTTGTATTTTTTGATCTTCCTTGTCACCAAAGTAAGATTCTATAGTCTGACTTTTTTTTACACTGTTTGCTCATCTTCCCAGCCAAATACTTGACTATCTAACTCTTTGTCAAGGTAGGACTCTGCTTCCAGTGGGGATGGGGGTGGGAATGGGTGTACTGTCCCAGACTTCAGGGATTTTGTATCAGTCACTCTATCCCTCAATGTCTATGGACCAAGAACTCTGGAACCAGCTGCTGCTGGTGCTGTCACTGCCACCATCACCTCCACTTCCCTGGAGCTGGGGCTGGACCATGTTCCTTTTTCATCCAAGTCCCACAGAGTTCCCCCACTGACCTTCCACATTCCTCTCCACATTTGTGGGTTGAGAAGTCTGGAAACTGCCACAGCTGCCAGTGATTCAGTCCACTGAGGCCTGCTCTGCCCCATCTGTGTGCCAAGAGGGCCCATGCTGGACTGTACTCTGCTCCCAGCCTGGTGTGATATACCCTTCCTATGGATCTTCCAGTCTGTCTTGGGCTAAAAATGTGTTTTGCTCTGTCATTTTGTAGGTTTTGCAGTTCTAGAATTTGTTTAGAGTAATTTTTACAGTTATTTGGAGGGTTTATTTTGGGAGAACTCAAGTAAGTCCCTGCTTTTACTCAGCCATCTTGGCTCCACCCCCTCTTTAAACAGTTTTAAAAGAATAAGTGTAGGCTTAGATTTTTTGTCAGAGTGATGAATTTATACTCAAAGAAAACTTGGGCAAGTTCAAATGAAAGTATATTCTAATGGTGTGATTTATCTAAAATTTAAGTCCAATGTATCAGATAAGAAATTTGATTGAAATCAGAATCTGGTATATAAAATTATTTAAAAGAGGTAAATACCATGTAAGATTACAGATAAGTACCATGTAAGATAACAATCAGACAAGGCCTAAATAAAGTTTTTTTATTTACTTGAGATCATGCTAATGATTCATGGTTGGTGATACTGGTATTTGTTAGTTTCCATGATCCTCTTTATTCATTTTGGAATGAATAGGTGAGTCACTTTTAATTTGTTGATATTCATAGTGATAGCCATTTGTTTTGTTTAAAAAAAATCAGAAATGAAATAAGTAGTGAGAAATGTGCTGAGTTAAGAATAAGAATATCAGGGTTTAAACCCCAGGTTTGATATTTACTAGATGTGTGACCTTCAGTGAATCACTAAACCTCTCTGGGACTCAATTTCCTCATATGTAAAACAGGGCAATAGAATTATATTGTCCCTAAGATCCCTAAACCTGTGATCCTTTTTCTTCAAAGCCAGGCAGGCTTTCCACAGTATCACAAAGAGAGAGGGATTAGAAGAGTGCTGAAGACAAATATTTCTTGAACTGAATTGATGTCTCTCCAAATATATTTCATTTTTTCAGGTTGGTATGGTGGTATAAAGTTTAGGAAAAGAGGAAAAAGACATTCATCCCATAAATCACTGCCAGGCTAAGAAACTTCCCAAGAAACTCATCATATTAGCCTAATATATAAACAGTTATTGGGTTCCTATTTTCAGTTCTGTATTTGTTTCTAGAATTCTCAAGACACTCTTATATCCAGCTATATTGTACCTAGTCAAACATATTTCCCTTTGTTTCACAACATGAATGCATTCTTCTTTTCACACATTTCATGCTAGTTCTCTCTTCATTGTTTCTGTTCATAATACTGAGACTAGAATAGCATAATTTTGGTGGCACATCTAAATTAACAAAATTATATCTTAAATCAATTCAGACATAGTTGGGTATCATGATATTACTGGTGTCAAATATGTTCCTTCCATATCTAAGTTTATATGTTTATAACAAACCATGTATAGGTATTATCTAAGTAGAATGTAAGGTGTTTGAGTCAGAAAACATGTCTAGCCTTCATCCAAGTATGGTAGCATAAACAAACTTGATATAAAATTGATCTATACCTGTTTATTGAATGATCTGAATTTTTCCTCATCCACTTGCTCAAATTTACATGGATACTAATATTTTCTTTCTACCCATTCTATCTTAAAATCCATGTAATTTGATTTCTGCATCATACTCCCATTCCAAAACTGTCCTTTCAGTTGATCTAATGACTTCTTATTTATTTATTTTTAAGCAATTGGGGTTAAGTAACTTTCTCAAAGTTACACAGCCAGTTATTTCTGGGTGTGGTGCTAAGTATCTGAGCCCGGGATTTGATCCCCAGGTCATCCCGACACTGGGGATGGTGCTCTTACTCACTGAGACCCCTGCCCTCCCCGATCTAATAACTTATTAATCACCATATGCCAAAGACATTTTCTAGTTTTAATCTTCCTTGACAACTTTGAAACATTTGACACTGTTGATCACACCTTCCTCATGGATATTTATGGCTCCCTTGATTTCAAAATTATATTCTTTTTTTTTTTACCTCTACCTCTCTAAAGCCATCTTCTCTGTTGGCTCCTAAGTCTTTTCTTAATACCATAAGGATAACTTTACTTACAATCATTTCCTTGGCCTGCTTCTCTTCCCTTTTTACACTATTTTGTCGTCAAACTCATTTATTCAGTTAGTTACTGTTTTGTTGATATTCTAGACTTGGGGAAATAATGGCCAAAATGCTAATAATACAGAGAATTTAGGTCAGGCAGCATAAGGAGTTACTGATTTATGGTTTAGAAACAGAATCTGAAAGTGGTAATTGTAGAATAAAGGCTATTTTAACACTTCCACTGCAACTAGTGAGTTTGGGGATAAGAGAGAATCTAAACCAGTCCAGGCAAGAAAGGCCTGTGAAGTAATATCTGGAAAGAACCAAATTTCCTGATGTTTGAAGAAGGATAGCAAGTTTAAAATTAAGTGAATTGATAAGGTCAAAATGGGTCCATGATTTAGATATAGAAGGTGATACCATAAATAAATTATAAGTGCAAGGAATACTTTCTTGTCAGATGTCAGGGAAGGAAAGAATTTATGACAAAATAAGTTAGAGAGCATTATAAAATATGCAATGGATAATTTTGATTATATTAAATTAAAAGGGTTTTGCCTAAACAAAATAAATTCAACCAAGATTAGAAGGAAAGCAGAAAGCTAGGGAATTTTTGTTGCTGTTGTTGTTATAGTAAGTGGCTCTGATAAAGGCCTCATTTCTCAAATATATAGAGAAATGAGTCAAATTTATAAGAAAAGAAGTAATTTCCCTATTGAAAAGTGGTCAAAGGATACAAATACACAGTTTTCAGACAAAGAAATCAAAGTTATAAATAGCCATATGAAAAAATTCTGTAAATCACTATTGATTAGAAAAAATGTAAATTAAAACATCTCTGAGGTACGTACCACCTGACACCTGTCAGATTGGTTAATATGACAAAACAGAAAATGATAAATGTTGGAGAGGATGTTGGACAATTGGGAAACTAAAGAATTGTTTGTGAAGCTGTGAATTGATCAAATCACTTTGGAGAGCAATTTTCAACTATGCCCAAAGGGCAACAAAACTGTGCATACCCTTTGATCCAGCAGTACCACTACCAGCTCTGTATCCCAAAGAGATCAATAAAAAGGAAAAGAACTTATTTGTAGGAAACTATTTATAGCAGCTCTTTCTGTTTTGACAAAGAATTAGAAATTGAGGGGATGCCCATCAAGAGGGGTATGGCAGAACAAGTTGTAGTATAAGATTGTAATGAAATATTATCATGGTATAAGAAATGATGAGCAGGTGGACTTCAGAAAAACCTGGAAAGACTTAAATGAACTGATAGGAAATCAAGTGAGCAGAAGCGGAGCAGTATAAACATTAACTGAAATATTGTACAATGATCAACTGTGAATGACAAATATTCTCAATAATGCAACTTTCCAAGACATTTCCAAAGGACTCATGATGAAAAATGACATCCACCACCAGAGAAAGATGTATGGAGTATGAATACAGATTCATGAATGCTGTTTTGTTGTGTGTTTTAATTTTGTTTCTATTTTCTTTCACTACTATGGAAATGTATGGTTGAACATGTATAACCTGTATCAAATTGCATACCATTGCAGGGAGGGGCAAAGGGAGGGATGGAAGAAGAGAATTTGAAACTCAAAATTGAAAAAAACATTTAACATTAAATAGGGAAAATATTCAAAAAATTAAGACAATATAAACTATCTAGTAGGGCAAGATGGATTTCTATACCCCAGTGCCTGTGTATCTTATTTCCCAGTTGCATGTAAAAAAGAAACAAATTTTCTTTTAAACATTTGTTTTTAAAACTTTGAGTTCCAGATTTTTTCCCTTATTCCCTTTTTACCTGCCCCCACTGGGAAGATTAGCAACTCAATATAGACTGTACATGTGTAGTTGCCCAAATCATTTCCATAGTAGTTATATTGTGAAAGAATAACTATATTTCCCTCTACCCAATCCCCCCCCCACTTATTCTATTTTCTCCTTTGATGCTATCCCTTTAAAAAATGTTTGCTTCTAACTTCCCTCTCCCACAGTCAGCCTTCTCTCCTATCCTCACCACTCTTATCCCCTACCCCCCTCTTTTCTTGTAGGGTAAAATACCCAATTGAGTGTGTATGTTTTTCCCTCCTTAAGCCAAAGTCAGTGAGAATAAGGTTGTCCCATTCCCTTTCACCTTCCTGCTCTTCCCCTCCATTGTAACAATATTCTCTTGCCTCTTTTAAATGAAATATTTTACCCTAATCTATCTCTCCCTTTCTCCTTCTCCCAATAAATTCCTCTCTGACCTTTTAATTATATTTTTTAGATATCATCCCTTCACATTCAACTCATCCTGTGCCCTCTGTCTATGTATACATGAACATACATTTTCCCACACTCACATATATATGTATGTACACATATACCATCCTATACATATATATATGTATATATACATATACACACATATATTCCCTTCGACTATCCTTATCCAGAGAAAAGTCTTATGAGTTACAATTACTGTTTTTACATGTAGGAATGTTAATAGTTCAACTTTAATAAGTTCCTTATTATTTGTTTTTCATGTTTACCTTCTCATGCTTTTTTGCTTCTTATATTTGAAAGTCAAATTTTCTGTTCACCTCTGGTTTTTTCATCAAGAATGCTTGGAAGTCCTCTATTTCATTGAATGACCATATTTCCCCCTGAAACATTGTACTCAGTTTTGCTGAGTAATTAATTCTTGGTTTTAGTCCTATCTCTTTTGACCTCTGGAATATCGTATTCCAAGCTCTTTGATCCCTTAATATAGAAGCTGCTAGTTCTTGTGTTATCCTGGTTTTGGCTTCACAATACTTGATTTGTTTCCTTTTAGCTGCTTGCAATATTTTCTCCTTGACCTGGGAACTCTGGAATTTGTCTATAATTTTCCTAGGAGTTTTCTTTTTGGGATCTTTTTTTTTCAAGATGTGATCAGTGACTTTTTTCAATTTCTATTTTGCCCTCTGGTTTTAGAATATCAGGGTAATTTTGCTTGCTAATTTCTTGAAAGATAGTGTCTAGGTTCTTTTTTGGATCATGACTTTCAGATAACCCAATAATTTTTAAATTATCTCTCCTTGATCTATTTTCCAGGTCAGTGTTTTTTTTTTCCAATGAGATATTTCCCATTGCATTCTATTTTTTCATTTGTTTGTATCTGTTTTATAGTATCTTGATTTCTCATAAAATAATTACTTCCAATTGTTCCAATCTAATTTTGATGGAGTTGTTCTTTTCAGTGATTTTTTGAAATTCCTTTCCCATCTGAAAAATTTGGCTTTTTAAGGCATTCTTCTCCTCACTGGGTTTTTGGGCCTCTTTTGCCATTTGAGTTAGTCTATTTTTTTAAGCAATTGGTGTTAAGTAACTTGCTCATGGCCAGTTGTTTCTGGGTGTAGTGCTAAGTATCAGAGCCCGGATTCGATCCCAGGTCATCTCGACTCTGGGGCCGGTGCTCTTAGTCACTGTGCTACCTGGCTGCCTTCAGTTAGTCTATTTTTTAATGTGTTATTTTCTTCAGTGTATTTTTGGGTCTCCTTTAGCAAGCTATTGAATGGCTTTTATGATTTTCTTAAATCATTCTCATATCACTTCCCAATTTTTCCTCCACTTCTCTTACTTGATTTTCAAAATCCTTCTTGAGCTCCTCCATGGCCTCTAATCAATTCATATTTTTCTTGTAGGCTTTGATGCAGGAATTCTGCCTTGCTGTCTTCCTCCTGCTCCATGCCTTGATCCTTTATGTCCCCAAAAAAGGATTCTATGGTCTGTTTGTGCTTCCTCTGCTTGCTCATATTGCCACTCAATTATTTGACTTTTGAGCTGTTTTATACGGTAAAACTCTGCTTCCAGAATGGAGACAGCTTTGTCCCAAATCATTGGGGTTTTAGCAGCTGCTGGAGCTATTAGGAAGGTTGCCTCTCTATAGCCTCCACAAGCTCTGGCTTACTGGCCACACACCCCAGAACCACCACACAAGACTGTGATCCAAATCCAAGCAGGATAAAGCAAAAGCTATTACCCTCTTAATGGTCACTTGGTCCCGCTATGATCTGCAGGCCAGGAGCTCCATAGGCAGCCATGCACAGCTGCACCTCTGCCACTTCTCACCCCATGTGCAGGTACCAAACCCTGCTCTTCCATCACCCCATTTCCCAACAGAGTTCCACACTGACTTTTTACTTTGTCTTTGGCATTTATGGGTTGAGAAGTCTGGAAATTGCCACAGATTCTGGTGATTCACTCTCCTGGTCTGCTGCTGGTCAGGGCCACCCTGCGGCTGGGACCATGGCTAACAGGGGACTGTGCTTGGCTCTCAGCACACTTTGATAGACCTTTCCTGTCAGCCTGACAGTCTGTCTTCAGTGGGAGATTTGTTTCTCTCTGTCACTTCATGGGTTCTCTATCTCTGAAGTTTGTTTAGAGTCTTTTTTTGGGGGGAAGTGATTGGAGTGGGAAATCATGTCAAATTTGTGCTTCTACTGTGCCATCTTGGCTCTGAATCCCAGATAATTTTCTTAATTAAAGAATGGGAAACCAAGGGGTGGCTAGGTGGCACAGTGAATAGAGCACCAGCCCTGGAATCAGGAAGACCTTAGTTCAAATCTGGCCTCAGGAACTTGACACATTTATTTGCTATGTGACTTTGGGCAAGTCACTTAACTCCAGTTACCCTCCAAAAAGAAAAAAATAAAATAAAAGAATGGGAACCCTACAATGCCAAGTCCAGTGAAAGGGTTGACTATATAGAGCAGTATATCCAAGTAGAGGATTAAAATGGATGAATGTGAGGGAGAGAGTGGCCTATATTTTTAGATTCTATCATTTCCCTATTTTTTTTTTATATCAGGACAATATTTGTCCACATCTAGTCCATCAATACCTTTTCCATTGTCCATAACTACTTAGAGAACATTGTTATTTCCTGAGTAATTGCATATTCTACCTCTTTTAGTACATAGGATACAGTTCATCAAAGCTTAGAGACTTGAGTATTCTCTTTGGAAGAGAAAACAGAAGCAAAACTAAAGTTGATTAATTCAGCATTTTAATCCATTTTCTATTTCATCACTCAATTCTAATTGAGGGGTGGACCTGTTTCTTCTTTGATTCCTCTATTGCATACAACATAGCTTTAAAAAAGTCGCATTTTGTTATTTTTGACCTTCAACTAGGTCTCATTTTGAATAATAATGTTTTTAAAACTGTCATTACAGGGTTTTTCTAACTCCTTTGAAATTCTCCTCATTACATGGCCTTATTTCTATCATCTGTTTATGTCTTAAAAAAACATCTGAGTTCACCAGTGTGTTGTTTCTGCAATCTCACTGGTCTTAAATTCCTTCTGATCATAATTACGGTTTGCATCTTCATAATTTAATACTTGAGAATATATATTTCTTCTTGAGCCAACTCAACCAAAATATTTGAAACCAAGTTCCAACCAGCCTGTTTTTTGAACTCTGAGCTCGTCTCCTAATGTCTAGGTTCCATTTGAGATTATACTCATCTTTTCTCTTCTCTATTGGAAAAGTTTTCTGTTGTCTTTGTCTACCACCAATTCTTCCAAAGTCAGTATCAATAAAATTTCAGTTTAGTTGAGTTAAAAATCTATCAGTTGCAGAGGGAAAACTAGAAGATGTTGGAATACCTGAGGATTCCCCCTAAAATACTCTATTTCCATTACACATTTGTGGCTATTTCATTATGTCTTCATTTACTTCCTCCTTTTACATAATCATATTAGTGCAAAAGTTCTAATTATCTTTGGGGTGTTCTAAAAGGAAATAAGAGCAGGTATTACTTGACAGAACATTTATTGTTCCTTCTAGATATAGAACTGACACTGTCACCTTCTTTATTTTACTGTCCATGGAGAAACTAGGAAATGTGCTTAGGAATGGGAGAGAGAGAGAGACAGACAGACAGAGAGAGAGAGAGAGAGAGAGAGAGAGAGAGAGAGAGAGAGAGAGAGAGAGACAGACAGACAGACAGACAGACAGACAGACAGACAGACAGACAGACAGAGACAGAGAGACAGAGACAGAGAGAGAGACAGAGAGACAGAAAAAGACAGAGACAGAGAGAGACAGAGACAGAGAGACAGACAGAGACAGAGAGAGACAGAGACATAGAGAGACACACAGAGAGAGACAGAGAGAGAGAGGAGAGACAGACAGACAGACAGACAGACAGAGAGAATTGCAGAAGTGGAATATTTCTGAAGATTTTAGATCTAAGATTTGATTAAAGCAAAATAAATTTGAAGGGTAAAGGGAATGAAGAATTGCAAGAACTATGAAGGCAAAACATTACAAAGGTCATCAACATTCACGAGCATGATGGGACTGAGATAGGAAAAAATTATAATGTCACTGAGTATTTTAGAAGGCAGAAAATAAGTGGCAAGGAGCATTACAGGATAAACATCATGAATTTAAATTTATTGGAGCTACTGAATGTTTGTTACTTATCATTATTGCCATTATATTCATCATTTATATTTCTTTTTTTGTATTTGTATTTTAAAATTTGTTTAGATTATTTTTTAAAAAAAATTATTTACTATTAGTTTACTATATTCAATTCCATGAATTTTTGAGTTCCAAATTTTCTCCTCCTCCTTCCCCCCATTCCTCCCCATGGAGACATGCAATCTGATATAGGTTCTACATATGCCATCACATCAAACATTAGTCAAGTTGTGGAGAATTATAATCAATGGAATACATAATAAGGAAGAAGAAACAAAAGAAAACAAAATGAAAATAAAGAAAGCAAGTACCTTGATTCAATTTGCATTCAGACTCCATAGTTCTTTCTCTGGATGTGAATAGCCTTTTCCATTATGAGTCCTTTGGAGTTGACTTATAACCTTGCATTACTGAGATGAGCCCAATCTGTCAAAGTTAGTCATCACATATATGATTTGTCTGTAATTATGTACAATATTTTCCTGGTTATGCTCCCCTCACTCAGCATCAGTTTTTAAAAGTCTCTTTAGGTTACTATGAAGTCCATCTGCTCCTCATTTCTTATAGGACAACAGTACTCTATTGCATTTATGTACCACAACTTGTTTAGCCATTCCCCAATTGATGGGTCTTCCCTTGATTTCCAATTCTTTGCCACCATAACAATAGCAACTATAAAAGTTTTTTACACAGGAGTCCTTTTCCCACTTGCATGATCTCTTTAGGATATAGCCCTAGAAGTAGTATTGCTAGGTCAAAGGATATACAGATTTTTATTTCCCTTTGTGCATAGTTCCAAATTGCTTTCCAGAATGGTTGGATCAGTTCACAACTCCACAAAAAATGCATCAGTGTTCCAATTTCCCCCCATCTTCTTTAGGAGTTATCATTTTCCTGTTTTGTCATGTTAGCCAATCTGACAAGTAAGATGTGGTACCTCAGAGTTGTTTTGATGTGCATTTTTCTAATCAATAGTGATTTGGAGCATTTTTTTCATATACTTATAGATGTATTTAATTTCTTCCTCTGAAGACTGCCTGTTCATATCCTTTGATCATTTATCAATTAGGAAATGACCTCCTTTCTTATAAATTTGACGAAGCTCTCCATATGGTTTTAACATGAGGCCTTTATCAGAGACATTGGTTTGTAAAAATTATTTTCCAATTTTCTACTTCTCTCTTAATCTTGTTTACATTGGCTTTGATTGTGCAAAAACTTTTCAATTTAATGTAATCAAAGTTACCCATGTTGTATTTTCTAATGTTCTCTATCTTTTGTTTAGTAATGAATTCTTTCCTTCTCCATAAATATGACAGGCAAACTATTCCTTGTTCTCCCAGATTGCTTAGAGTATCAGCTTTTATATCTAAACATGAAGCCATTTAGACTTTATTTTAGTATATGGTATAAGATATTGGTCTATGCTCAGTTTCTGCCACACTATTTTCCAGTTTTCCCAGCCGTTTTTGTCAAATAGTGAATTATTATCTCAGAAGATGGAGTCTTTGGATTTATCAAATAGTAGATAATGTATTGACTACCATGTATGTCTTGAGTACCTATTCTTTCCCACTTATCTACCACTTTATTCCTCTACCAGTACCAAGTAGTTTTGATGATTGCTGCTTTACAATATAGTTTAAAATCTGGTATGGCTAAGTCACCTTCCCTAGCATTTCTTTTCCTTAATTCCCTTGATAATCTGGACATTTTGTTCTTCCAGATGATTTTTTTTAACTATTTTTTTCTACCTCTATAAAACCATTTTGGTAGTTATATTGGTATTGCACTAAATAGGTAAATTAATTAAGGTATAATTGTCATTTTTATTATATTAGCTCCGCCTAACCATGTCCAACTGATATTTTTCCAATTTTTTAGATCTAGTTTTCTTTGTGTGAAGAGTGTTTTCTAATTGTGTTCATATAGTTCCTGTCTTTGTTTTGGCAAGTAGACTCCCAAATATTTTATAATGTCTGCAGTACCTTTAAATGAAATTTCTCTCTCTATTTCCTTCTTCTGGGCTCCATTAGAAATATATGGGAATGCTGAGGATTTTTATGGGTTTATTTTCTATCCTGCAACTTTGCTAGAGTTATTTATTATTTCAAATAGTTTTTTATGTGATTCTTTAGGATTCTCTAAGTTTATCATCATGTCATCTGTAAAGAGTGATAGCTTAATCTATTCTTTGCCTATTCTAATTACTTCAATTTCTTTTTCTTCTCTTATTGCTGCAACTAATATTTCTAGTACCAAATTGAAGAACAGAGGTGATAGTTTCACCCCCTATCTTATTGGAAATGCATCTAGCTTATCCCCATTGCATATAGTACTTAATGATGCTTTTAGGTACTTGCTACTTATCATTTTAAAGCAGACTCCATTTATTCCTAACCTTTCTAGTGTTTTTAACAGGCATGAATAAGTGTTGTATTTTGCCAAAAGCTTTATCTGCATCTATTGAAATAATCATATCATTTCTACTTATTTAATTCTTTATTCTAGAAAAAATGCTTACACAGCTCCAGTGTGACAAAAAGAAATTTAAGCAATGCAGGTTGCCAGTTCACACATTTAAGGCTAAAATGTGTTCTTTCTACTTTGATTGTCTTTGACAATTATTCAGTAATTATTCAGGGCCAGGCTTGGCTTTACCTACTTAGATCTTATTTCTTGCAATGACGTATGACATTTGTATTTTATGTGCACTTATTTAAAGAGAAAAAAGGCCCTTTCATAATGAAGACTTCAGTACTACAGGAAAACCAATTTGATTAATATGTTTGCCAAATGATGAATAAAGAGTAGTAAAAGGGAAGATACTGTTCTCCCAGTGCCCACCTGTGCATTGATATCACTAGGGATTCAACTATGTGCTAATTTTATTCATAGTATTATACCTAGTTCTTCCTAGAATTTCTCTACCTCTCCATTCCCTTCAAACAATGTTGACAGTAAGCTGCAGATATTAATACAATGATCATCACAAATATTTGTCATGAATACTGAAATATGAGATGACCAGTGTTCTGGAAATTATGTTCTTTTTGCCTTCTTATAAATGATAAAAACTAATTTCTCCAACAATTTCATTTTGCCTCTCTGAGGAGAATTGGAAAACCTCTTTTCATTTAGATGCAACTTCCTTATGCTATTTTGACATAATAGCTAGAGAAGAAAACTTGGAGCCTAAAAGATCTAGTTTCAAAATGGTTGATTCATTATTTGGCCAGTTTGCTGGTGTGATGACCCTCTTTCTACTTATTTGGGTGGTTTTCAGGGGAAAAAAAGGCATAGATTTAAAAGCTGGTTAAGCACAAGACTAAGAATGCTTCAGAGTTTAGGCTGTTTTCAAAGATACCACTAAATCACCACATCTGTTCTATCCTTTCAATTGCATCAAGTCACATTTTCCCAATGAATTTAATTAACTTTAAGAACAAACCAAATTAGTTTAAAATGCAATTAACATGCAAGACTGTAAATTGTAATTAAAACTGCATGCTGTTGGTATAAATTTTTCAAAATATTTAAAGAGGGCACATTTCAAAATGATACGCTATTTCGTGGGATGGTGATTAATGAAAGCCAAAATCATTCAAAAAGTGGGTCTTAAAAATGATTTATTTTTTTTTCATTCTTGCCATAATGATTTAGAATTATAGACCAGACAACTCTAGCTGCTCATGAAATTGTCCATTAAAGTGGAATTCAAGGACTGATAAATGTTTTTTTTTTCCTTCAATAATGATGTGGTCTATTGATTAATAAAGAATGAGATGCAAATTGGTGTAGTGAATGAGAAAAATATAAAACAAAAAGAAAACTCTACAGTTTAAGTATTGAGATATGAATTTGAATCTCTGCTTTACCACTTGTTTTTGTGACCCTGGGGTAGTCACTTAGCCTTCCTGAGCCTCAGTTCTTTATCTGTAAAATGTGAGTAGTGGACTAAATGACCTCTAAGGTCCATTCCAAATTTAAATCTCTTTTTCTATGATCTAAAATTGTCAAGAATCTTTAGTCTGCTTTAAAAGGGGTTTTGGGAGAAAGGGAATCTAGTTGTGTGTCTATGGTATTATTTCTAATACTAGTACTTAGTAATAATTAACATAGTGAATTATAAAAAAATATATATATTTTCCCCATAACAACTTCTGAGCATGTTGCAAATGAACAGTAATATATTTTTCTGTATTAATCAGTCAAGACTTTAAAATGTAGATTTACTTTTACTTGTTCTCTGTTACCATTTATTAACATTGTATTAGCCAAATTGAACCTTACTTATACTCTGCAAATGTAGTTTTTTTGAACATAGGGAAAAATGATTTCTTAAAAATGACTTAGATTTCATACTACTAGAGAAAGGATGGACTTAAATACCTTTCAGCAATATGATTCCATGATTAGTAGAACCTTTCTGGGCAACCTGCTGTAATGTAATACCAAGCAAAGGCAACTTCCCAGGTTCAAAATACCAGCATAGGTGCTCTCTATTTTATTCAGTAACAAACCCAGAACAGAGAAGATCAAAACATGACATCATTCAAAATATAGCATTTACTAAGTGTGATTAAATAATCTCCAAATACTACCCTACCCCAGGACCTTCCAATCATTCAATCAATTACAAAGTCTCGGTTCTAAATACTACTCCACCCCTAGGCTATACCTTAATTAAGTCCACCACAAAGTCCCTCTTCTCAAATGGAGATTAGGTTCCAAACATAAGTAAAGTACCTTCATTTGTCAATCACAGAGCACAATAAGGTCAAAATTTCCCCACCCCTGGATCACAATTGAATCTACCCCAGAGTTACATCAAGTTTAAACACAGCACTTAATACCCAAATGGAGGTCTTTTCTTCATCTTGACATGAGGCAAGTTCTCAGCAATCTTAGTTCCTGGGGAGACAAGGCTTAGCAAAGCCACAAGATACATTGCCAGTCCCTTCATGAATTTATCCTCTGTCTGTAGAACAGTCCTAGAACCCCTGAACACATTAGCAAAGCCCTCTCCCAGGATTTCTGTAAACATACAACAAGAAAATCCTTCTTCAGGGCTTCTGAACCAACAGAAAGGCTCCCAGAGCCCTGCAACAACAGCACTGTCCCTCACCAGTGGACAGTATTCACTCTGTCTGCAGGACAGTCTCCAGACCCCTGCAACAACAGTACTGTCCCTCACCAGTGGACAGTATTCACTCTCTGTCTGCAGGACAGTCGCAGGCCTTCTTAGCGAACAGCCAGGTTCCAGGACTTCTTCAACAAAAGGACAGTCTTTCACCAGTGGACAAATCTGGCAAAATAACATCAAAACAGACAGACAAAGTACCAGCAAAACAGCCATGTCTCCTCAGTCCTTGGCAGCTCAGGGGGCAGGTCTCAAAAGTCCAGGGCAATTCAAAGCGGCCACCAGCAATTCTCCTAGTCTCTCTCTCTCCACGAGGTGCTGCCTCCAAAAAAAAGATCTTCCGCCTCTCTCTTGTGTCTCCAAATCTACGTCACCAGCACCTCCCAATTCAGGACTTTCTTTTCACATCAACAAGCCCATCCCACAGGTGGGATTAACAAACTCTGGGTTTTAACACAATCAATTTGAAAACCAAGCCAATACAGGGGAATCTTTAATTGCCATTACTATCACACCTGCATAGTGTGTAAGTTATTTGTTTCATGAGCCCTATATTGGCTTTATCATATGAAATTCTCAAAGGATCATTAGGGTTTTATAGTCAGAAGAGATTTTAGAGATCATCCCATCCAGTCCGCTAATTTTACAAATAAAAAAATTGAGGTACAGAGAGGTTCTATGTCTTTCCCTAGGTCACAAAGTCACAGCTAGATTTCCAGTTTAGATATTCTGCTTTCAAATCCATTGCTTTTTCCACTATAGCATAGAGCTTTGTGGCATACACTGAACACTTTAAAAATATTTAAAAAAGCAAAAGTTCTTCCTTTTTCTCACTTGAATCTTCTCATTCTTCCTAGTCCTCTTTAAAAATGGAGAGTGCTTTTTAGAATCTTCATTACCATGCAGTGTTGTTATGCTGAGATATTCCTCAGATATGTCTCTTCTCCAGTTTAAGGAATCTTAATTTTTTTCAAAAAATACAAGTTCCTGTAAAGCAGGGTACTGAAACTAGTTCAAACTCTCAAATAGCCGTTTTGTTCAATTTGCTCTTCAAATTTCATCTTAAAACTACTTTAGGTTTTAAATTTGTTGGAACATTTCTTAGAATCACCAATTTTGGAGCTACAAGGGACACCAGAGGTAATTGAGTTTGATCTCAATTCACAGAAGAGAAAACTGAGGCACACAGGCATTAAGTGATCCACTCAGGGTCTAGTAGCTATCTATTACACATTTTAGGCATTTTAGGAAAGATTTGAACTGAAGTCTTCCTGACTCCAATGCCAGTGCCCTATTTACATATAAATATATACAAATTCTATACTGTTACTGTTTAATTAAACAATTTATAAAATATCTGGGCTGGTTAGATTTTCATCTGATGCTAAATACAAGATGCTGATATATAAGAAATCCAGCAAGTATTTATGTATGTGTATGCACATTATATATAAATATGAATACAAACAAATATATGTATATATGTTCACTTAATTATTCACTTATGTACCACCTACTCACCAAAATGATCTCAATTGATTACTATTATATGAAAATTGTTATTAATAGTTGTTTTAAAGAAGATAAATTTGCATCTGGAGAGTGTGATTTTGCAAAAAAGTAGAAAGATGGGGGCGGCTAGGTGACACAGTGAATAGCACACTGGCCCTGGAGTCAGGAGGACCTGAGTTCAAATCTGGCCTCAGACACTTAAGATAAAACTAGCCGTGTGACCTTGGGCAAGTCACTTAACCTCAATTGCCCTACCTTCCCTCCTCCAAAAACCAAAGAAGAAGAAGAAGAAGAAGAAGAAAAAGAAGAAGAAGAAGAAGAAGAAGAAGAAGAAGAAGAAGAAGAAGAA
>NW_027186540.1:1569586-1610134 GCF_028583685.1 Petaurus breviceps papuanus | reverse complement strand
GAAGAAGAAGAAGAAGAAGAAGAAGAAGAAGAAGAAGAAGAAGAAGACAAAGTAAATATGAAACGGTAAGATAAGATGACAAGGGCACCTAGGAATCCATGACAATCCATTCATTTGAATGTATATATGAAAAGAAGGTAAAAATTCCTATAAGTTTGATCAAAGAGTTCTAGAAAATAAAGATAAATCTGTAAGCAAAGACAACATATAATAGAAACATCTACAAAAAGGAATTAGAACTAGAGGAAATATCATACTCATTTCAAAAACACTCTCCAAATTATGGGAGTTTTTTTGGGAAAAAAATCCATGTTGTCCACTCATTTCCTAGAGTAAGGACCAATGCACAGTTATTAGTGATACTACCAACAGTTAGAATTTGTTTCAATAGACTCCAATAGACTTTTTTATCCTGTCTTCTGGAGTTCTCACATTGCATAGACCTATTCCAGAATCCTTTCTCTTCAGAATTCAGGCTTTGTTATCACTATCCCAAATCTAAACACTATGCTCCCTCTCCCCCCAAACCTACCTTCCAGTTATCCCATTTTTTTCCTTTGTTAAACAACCTGTTCTTAATAAAATTTATTTAAAATGATTTTTATTTTCAAAATCTCTTTTATTGACATTTTGTTTTTGCATGCCCTACATTTCCCCCTCTATTTTTTCCCCATTGGACCACTCAGGAGAACCACCCAGTGTAACAAAAAAATAAAACAACAACAACAGGGGGGTAGAGCCAAGATGGCAGAGTAAAAGCAGGAACTTGCTTGAGCTCATCCCCCAATCACCTCTAATAACTGTGAAAATAACTCTAAACACATTTTAGAGCCACAGAACCTGTAAATTGACAAAGTGAAACACATCTCCAGCTGAAAACACCCTGGCAGACTGATAGGAAGCATGTATCACACCAGGCTGGGAAAAGAGCATATAGTACCTTGAGGGCTGTGCTGATACAGATTGGGTTGGACCAGACTTCAGGGAACTGAATCACTGGCAATTTGGCAGTTTCTAGATTTCTTGGCCCACAAATTCCAAAGACAAAGTAAAAGGTCAGTGGGGAAACCCTGTTGGACCTGGGTGAGGGAAGAGCATGGTCTGGGCCCAGGCCCTGGAGTGGTGGAGGTGGGTGGCAGAAGCAGCAGCAACAGCAGCAACAGTAGCTGCTACCAGAGCTGCAGATCCACAGATGGTGGGGGGGATCATGTGGCTGATAAGAGGGAAATTGTAGGAATCTCTTTGCTTGGCACTGGGGCAAGATTATCTGGTTTTCCCCTTCTTAGATCTAGGTCACAGTCTTGGGTGGCAGTCCTGCAATGAGGAGGAGTGCTGACATAACAGAGCTTGTGGTGACTGTGGAGAGCGATTCCTCCTCACAATTCTGAGGCAGGTGCCTATAAGTAGCTCTGACAACAGCTGTGTAAATCCCCTGAGATTTGGGACAGAGCACTCTCCACTCTGGAAGCAGTCTTATATGGGCAAACAGCTCAAAAGTCAAGTAATTGGCTGGGAAAATGAGAAAACAGAGGGGAAAAATGAGACTATAGAATCTTTGTTGACAAAGAGGATCAAAACATAGAACCAGAAGAAAAAAACAAAGTCAAAACTCCTGCATCAGAAGCCTCCAAGAAAAATTTGAATTGGCCACAGGCCATGAAGGAGTGCTAAAAGGATTTTGAAAATCAAGTAAGGGAAGTATAGGAAAAAATGGGAAGAGAAATGAGAGTGAAGCAAGAAAATAATGAAAAATTATTGCTAAAGGAGACCCAAAAATATGAAGAATATAACACCTTCAAAAATAGACTAACTCAAATGGCAAAAGAGGTCCAAAAAGCCAATGAGGAGAAGAATGCCTTAAAAAGCTGAGTTGGCCAAATAGAAAAGGAGGCTCAAAAGCTCACTGAAGAAAACAATTCCTTCAAAATTAGAATGGAGCAAAGGGAAACTAATAACTTTATGAGAATTCAAGATATTATAAAATAGAATGAAATGAATGAATGAAGAAATAGAAGACAATGTGAAATATCTCATGGGAAAACCAATGACCTGGAAAATAGATCCAGGATAGATAATTTAAAAATTATTGGACTACCTGAAAGTCATGATAAAAAAAGAGTCTGGACATCATCTTTCAAGAAATTATCAAGAAAAACTGCCCTGATATTCTAGAACCATAGGGTAAAATAGAAATGGAAAGAATCCACCAATTGCCTCTTGAGAAAGATCACAAGAAGAAAACTCCTAGGAATATTATAGCCAAATTCTAGAGTTCCCAGGTCAAGGAGACAATATTGCAAGCAGTCAGGAAGAAACAATTTTGGTATTGTGGAAACACAATCAGGATAACACAAGATCTGTCAGCTTCTATCTTAAGGGATCAAAAGGCTTGGAACATGATATTCTGGAGGTCAGAGGAGCTAGGATTAAAATCAAGAATCACCTACCCAGCATACCTGTGTATAATGCTTGAGGGGAAAAATGACATTCCATGAAATAGAGGACTTTGAAGCATTCTTGATAAAAAGACCAGAGTTGAACAGCAAATTCTACTTTCAGATACAAGAAGCAAGAGAGGAATAAAAAGGTAAATAGGAAAGAGAAATCATAAGGATTAATGTTGAATTGTTCATATTCCTACCATATTTGTAACTCATGAGACTTTTTCAGTAAGTATTAGGATGGTTGAAGGGAAAAGAAATATATGTATGAATATGTATATGTGTGTATATATGTATACATATGTATACAAATATATGTATATATACACACATATATATTGTGTATATGTTTACATAGACAGAGGGCATGGGGTGAATTGAAAATGAAAGCATAATGTTTAAGAAATCAAATTAAGAGGTGAGAGAGGAATATTTTGGGAGAAAGAGAAAAGGAAAGATAGAATAAGGTAAATTATTTTAATAAAAGAGGCAAGGGAAAGCTGTTACAATGGAGGGGAAGAGCAGGGTTGTTAAAGGGAGTCAACTTTAGTCTCTTTGGATTTGGCTTAAGGAGGGAATAATATACATACTCAACTGGGAATCTTACCCTGCATTAGAGATGAAGG
This sequence comes from Petaurus breviceps papuanus, assembly GCF_028583685.1. Classification (NCBI taxonomy): domain Eukaryota; kingdom Metazoa; phylum Chordata; class Mammalia; order Diprotodontia; family Petauridae; genus Petaurus; species Petaurus breviceps. Next base: position 1,607,067 of record NW_027186540.1, on the reverse strand, counting down.
GAATAAGGGTGTGTGTGATAGAAGGGAGAGCATATTGGGTGAGGGAGTAGTCAAAAGCCAACACTTTTGAAAAGGGGCAGGGCCAAAGGAGAAGATAGAATAAATTGGGGATGGATAGGATATTGAGAATTATAATTAGTCTTTCACAATATGACTACTATATGGGGTGGCTAAATGGTGTGGTGAATAGAGCACCAGCCCTGGAGTCAGGAAGACCTAAGTTCAAATCCAGTTTCAGACACTTAACACAAAAAACTAGCCATATGACCTTGGGAAAGTCACTTAACCCCAATTGTCCTACCTTCTACCTTCCAAAAGGGAAAACATAAAAAAATGACTACTATGGAAATGTTATGCATGGCTAAATATGTATAAACTATATTGAATTGCTTGTCTTCTCAGTGGGGCTGGGTGATGAGGTTCTTGAAGAAGAGAGAGAATCTGGAGCTCAAAGTTTTAAAAGCAAATGTTAAAAAAATGTTTTTTTATTAAACTGGTAAATAAAATATGCAGGCAATGGGGTATAGAAATCCATCTTGCCCTACAGGAAAGTAAGGATGAAGGAGATAATGGGGATGATTTGAGGGATAGTATAGAGGGCAGACTGGGGTAAGGTGGTAATCAATATGCTTGGCATCTAGGAGACAGAGGTAAGGGAGAGGTGGGGAAAAATTTGTAACTCAAAATCTTGTGGAAATTAATGTTGAAAACTAAAAATAAATAAATTCTGTGAAATAAAAACAGAAAAAAAAACGAGAAAGAAGAGAAGCACAAACTTTGTATAGAGTAAATGTTTAATAAGCGTTTTTTTTGACTTGGCTTGACTATCAAAACCAGTCATTAAATAGGCACACTAATGCAACTGTAGCATTATGAATTGGTCCAGGTATTCAGGAAATCAACTTGTTACAATGCCCTAAAAAGCTACTAAATGTCCTTACCCTTTGATCTAGTAATACTTCTATATTGACTTATACCCAGGTCGAAGGAAGAGGAAAATGACTCATATGTACAAAAATATTTAGAGCAGCTCCCTTTATAGTTACTACAAACTGGAAATTAAAGCAGTGTCCATAGATTAGGCAATGGCTAAAGAAATTATGGGATATAAATATAATATTGTTTTATATGCACAGTTTCAGAGGAAACTAGGAAAAACTGTGAAATGATGCAGATTGAAGACAGCAGAACCAGGGGAACAATTTATATAATGAAAAAAAATATTATAAACAAACACGGCTTTGAAAGATTTAAAAAAATCTGATCAATGAAATTATAAACTGCAATGTCAGAGCACTTAAAATGAAGTAAACAGTCTCCTCCTATGAAGTAGGTAAATGCTATTATTATGCCCATTTTATATATGAGAAAACCAAGACTGAGAGAAGTTAAATAACTTGACCAGAGTCACACAAGTGTCTGAAGCAGCACTAGGTCTTTGGACGCCCAACACCAATGGGGCCTATGAATAGTGAATTAAAGAATCTGTGAGGCCCCCCTAAAACCAACAATCTCCACCTCAAAAAAACAAACCAAACCAAATCTAGAACTTAAATGATATGAGAGTAGGGGTATTATACAATTATTAAAACTCATATCCAGATGAGTATTGCTTTTCACAATATACACTGTACAAGCTTATACACATTAAAAAAAAAAAGCTTAATTCACTGTTCAGTTCACTCAAACTGACCTTTCTGTTTCTCCTATAGAGCATTCCATCTCCTACCTCAGTGACTTTGTACAGGCTGTCCATTCTTCCTAGAATGAAATTACTTTTTACTTCTGTATCTTGAAATCCCTGCTTTTCTTTAGAGTTCAGCTCAAATGCCTTCTGCATGAGACCTTTTCTGATTGCCCCAGGTTCTTTGTTTCCCCCTACCCCAAATTTCCTTAATTTATTATGTATTTGTTATTTGAAATGCTTATATGAATGGTTATGCTGGTAAATGATTCACTGCTAATCCTTTGGGGGAAAATGTATGTGCAACACACTTTTAAGTTTAATGTGCATTATTATAATATTCTATCAGTTCAGAAAAAATTAGAAAAACAGTAATCAGGCTTTTATTTGTGGCATTTAATGATTTTCAAGGTAAATGCTTACACTGAAAAATTTAATGGGGGCAGAGTCAAGATGACAGAGTAGAAACAGGACTTCTGTGGGGCTCCAGCTCTCACCTCCTCTAATTCATGTAAAAGGTGACTCTGAAGAAATTTTTGAGCTACAGAACCCACTAAATGACACAGAGAAGCTAACCTCCCACTGAGGACATCCAGGTGGGCTGGAAGCAAAAGGCCAGCCCAGAGCTCTGGGAGCCAACCCCAACCCTGCAGTCTCCAGAGGTTTTAGCCCCAGGGTGGGCCTGACCAGCCACCAGCTGGAGGGACTTCAGATCACCAGCAGTTCTGGCAGTTTCCAGAATTGTCAACATATAAATGCAACAGACACAGTGAGAGGTCAGGGCAATGTGTACTTTGGGATCTAGTAGCTGTGAGTGTGGTCAGGCTCTGTCCCAGGGCAAGAAGCTGTGGAAGTGCCACTGCCATGCAGCCATGACCACATGTCAGCTTCAGGCTCCTAAACTGCAGATTGTAGGGGGACCAATCAACCAATCTATGGGGTAATCTTTCTTTCTTTAACCTGCTTGGATCTGGAATGTGGTTTAGGGTGGAGGTCCTGGGGTGGGTGACCAGCTTGCCAGAGTGTGTGGACTCTTCAGAGAGGACACCCAACTAATATTTTCGGTAGCTGTGAAAACCCCAGCATTTGGTACAAAGCTCCCCTGTCTGGTAGCAGAGTTCTACTGTGGCAAAAACCCCAAAAGTCAAGTAATTGAGTGGCAATATGAGCAAACAAGGGAAGCAAAATAAACAGAGAAACCCAAATTTACATTCCTATTTTGGGGACAAAAAAGAATCAAAGCATGGAACATGAAGGAGACAGTGAAGTCAGAACTCCTTCACCAAAAGCATCCAAGAAAAATACAAGCTAGTTACAGGCCATAGAGGAAATTAAGAAGGATTTTGGAAATCAAATAAGAGAAGTGGAGGAAAAATTGGAAAGAGAAATGAGAATGATGCAAGAAAATTATGAAATGAGAGTCAACAACCTGACTGAAGAAAACAACACCTTAAAAATAGACTAACTCAAATGGCAAAAGAGGGTCAAAAAGGTAATGAGGAGAAGAATGCCTTAAAAAGCCGACTTTGCCAGATGGAAAAAGAATCTCAAAAGTACACTGAAGAGAATCATTCCTTCAGAATTAGTTTGGAGCAAATAGAACCTAGTGACATTATAAGAAATCAAGATATTATTAAACAGCTAAACAAATGAAAATATAGGAGGCAATATGAAATATCTCATTGGGAAAACCACTGAACTGGAAAATAGATCCAGGAGAGATAATTTAAAAATTATTGGACTACCTGAAAGCCAAGATCAAAAAAAAGAACCCAGAAATCCTCCTTCAAGAAGTTCTCAAGGAAAATTTCCCTGATGATTTAGAACCAGGGGGCAAAATGGAGGTTTAAAGAATCCATAGATAACCTCCTGAAAAAGATTCCCACAAAGAAAACTCCTAGGAATATTATAGCCAGGTTCCAGAATTCCCAGATCAAGGAGAGAATATTATGAGCAGCCAGGAAGAAACAATTTGAATATTGTGGAAACACAATCAGGGTAACACAGGATATGGCAGCTTCTACACCGAGGGATCTAAGGGCTTGGAATATGATATTCTAGAGGTCAAAGGAGCTGGGAATAAAACCAAGAGTCACCTACCCAGCAAAACTGAGTATCATGTTTCAGGGGAAAATATGGTCATTCAGTGGCATAGAGGACTTTCAAGAATTCTTGATGAAAAAACCAGAGTTGAATAGAAAATTTGATATTCATATACAAGAAGCAAGAAAAGAATGAGAAGGTTAAAAGGAAAAGGAATTATAAGGGACTTATCAAAGTTGAATTATTTACATTCCTACGTGGAAAAATGATAATTGTAACTGAAATTTTTCTGACTATGAGAATGGTTAAAGGGAATAGAAATGCATATGTGTGTGTGTGTGTGTGTACACACCCATATATGTCTATATAGGAGGGTATATGGGCATATGAATACATATGTGGATTTGTGTATATCTGTGTATAGCTATACATAGATAGAGGGCACAGGACCAATTTAATCGGAAGGGATGATACTTAAAAGGTGAAATTAAGAGGTGAGAGAGGAATATAATGAGAGGAGATGGGGAGAGACAGGATGGGGTAAACTACCTCATATAGAAGTGTCAAGGGAAAATGGTTACAATGGAGGTGAAGAAAGGAAGGCAAAAGGGAATGGGTCAACCTTATCCTCATTGAATTTGGCTTAGGAAGGGAATGACATACACAATAAATAAGGTATCTCACCCTATAGGAGAGTAGATGGAAGGGGATGAGAGGGGGCTTGATGGAAGGGAGGCTAGTCTTGGGGGTAGGGAAGTTGGAAGCAACCACTTTTGAAAAGGGACAGGATCAAAGTATAGAATAGAACAAGTGGGAAGTGGTATAGGAGGGAGGGAAACATAGTCAGTCTTTCACAATGTATCCACTATGGAAAAGTTTTGCATAGCTACACATGTATAACCTATACTGAACTTTTATCTTCCCAGTAAGGGTGGGTGACAAGGAAGGAAGGGAATGAATCTGGAATTCAAAGTTTTAAAATCAAATGTTTAAAAAATACATATAGTATTATTAATATTATTTTACATGTAATTGGGAAATAAGACATACAGGCACAGGGGCATAGAGATCCACTGTTCCCTACTATAAAGTCAGAGGGGGTATGGGAGAAGATATGGGAGAGAGCAGATTGGAGGTGGGTATATTTTGGGGTGGTGGGAAGGTGAAAAATGGGGAGAAAATTTGTAACTCAAAATCTTGCAGAAATGAATGATATGTACTAGAAGTTAATAAAGCATTTGATTAAAAAAAAAGAAAATTTAACAACCAGTTGTCATCAGCTGTTTCATGATGACTCCAGTGCACCCCTGTTTATGTGTTTCTTTTGACACCTCAATAAAGCAACTGCTCCTTTAAGAAAAATAAAACTGTCTCAGTTTATAAAAAAAAATGTTTTTGCATTCTGAAAACTTAACATAATGTTTTATAAGCATTAGGCACTTAATAAGTGTTTAATAATCAATTAATTTCATAGCTATAGCCCAGATACTTTGTAAATTGTTTTCCTGAGTTGCACACACACACACAAACACATACACACACAAACACTGATCTCTTAGTTTATGATCACATCACATTTTTGAGTGCATTTTGATAACTGTCCTCATTCAACAAATTTGATTCTGAATGCTTATTACCCATTCTTTAAAAAAAAAATCCTGATTTGCTCACTATACTTCAGGAAGATTTTCTCTTTTGAGTATTCTTAAAAGAATGAGTTAGGAGCTCTAAAGACACTTCCAAAACAGTCCTTTTAAAAGTGTTTTGAGCAAAAGAAGCCTTGTTGAATCTTTTATAGAATTCTACCAAGGTCAAAGCAATCATCTGGGTAAGTAAACAACTGGGAAATTTGTTCTAACAAAATTCCATCTCATTCTCTCTCTCTCTCTCTCTCTCTCTCTCTCTCTCTCTCTCTCTCTCCTTATTTTGGGGTTAAGTGACTTGCCCAAGGTCACAGGGCTAGTAAGTGTTAACTGTCTCAGGCTGAATTTGAACTTAGGTCCTCCTGTCTCCAGGGCTGGTGCTCTATTCCATGCTCCACCTAGCCACTCCCATCTCATTACTCTATAGTCACACCATGCATTATCTCTCCTATCAGTTGCTGAGTTAGGTAGCTCTTAGCACAAAGAGCTGAAGAAAAGGGAATTGGGAAGAACTGGGATGAATTCTATTGAGATGAATTACATCATAGGGGAAAGAACACTGCTTTTAGAGTCAGGATAACTGTATTTTAATTCTCAGACTTTAAGTACTTTATAAAATGAGAGGCTTGGGCTAAATGGCATGCATCTCTGAATCCTATCATTGAACTAAGTGCATTGTTAGAGTGTGGTTTCACAGTGGTTAAATGGAGATTCTGTAATATGTTAATATTATTATGGAATATCATTGGGAAAGCTTTGTGTAAGCATCGGTTTTTTGTTCATTTATTTTTTCTTATTCTTATATCTTGTTTTCCCAATTAAAATGAAAAGTTTTAGAAAAGGAATCATCATATCTTAGGTCAGATATAGACCTAGAAGGGAATTCAGGAGTCAGCCAGCCCTACAGCTTCCATTTTATAAATGAAGAAACTGAGACTCATAAGGGCTAAGTTTTTCAATTTTACACACCTAGTAATTACAGGGGGTTCCAAAGCCAGATCCTTTGACTCTAAATTAAGCATTATTTGTCCCATAAAATATTCTGTTTTTTTTTTTTTTGTATGGCCGTGACTTGCATAGCAAGATTCTGCATTTTCCAGTCAGTCAGTCAGTAAACAGTTATTCATTGTCTACTATGTGCCAGAAAATGTGTGTGATAAGTACTGGGGAAACAAAGGCAAAAGACAGTGCCTGCTCTCAAGGGGCTCAAGGTATATTGGTGGGGGAGGGAGGGAGACAACTTATAGTTGTGAGAGTATCCAGCATAAAATAACTCACCCTTGCATGACATAAAGAGGTAAGCATTTGATCTGAGATCTGGAAAGCTTCATTTTACATCTCCAAAGAGGAAAAATAATTTCCATTTTTGTGGAGGATAAAAGGAGGAATTTGACGGAAGGAATAAGCCAGTATCCAGAATTTATGTGACTGAGTGACCACTCCTTCCCTTTCCTCTATCACAGAGTTAGAATTGTCACTACTTACCACACTCTCAAATATTGGTAGTATAGGAAACAATGTTCTAAGGGTTCGGCAGAAAAGGTACTTTTCATGGTCCCCATAAAGGGAGTGATAGGTTGTTTACTCTTGCCAACATAAGAGAGAATATATTTATCTAAATGAACAATAACTAGAATTTGGGGAAGTTGTAAAAATTAGTCCATAATATAATATATGATAGTAAATGGGCTTGGGTTCAAAATAAAATCTCAGCCAAAGCAAGGATACAGTGATCTTACTGAATAATTGAAAGGCCCTTCTTAACAGTAGGTGCAGGTGCTGGGAATCAAGGGACAATCAATGACCAGTTTCTCCAAATTGGAGGTCTAGTCTTCCAAGTTCAAAAATACGCATCTTCTCTTTCATTAATTTCTCTCAAAATCACTTTCTTTCTCTCTAATGTTTATTTGAATCCAAAGTCTGTTCTCTGCTTTTGTAGGTACATTGAGGACATAGGAGAGATATTCTTTGGGAAACTGCCAAATCTCCCTGGGGCAGGTATGGATCCTTGCTTTCACAGAGTAGATATTTTACAAATATTTGATTTTGGCTTGTTATCATCATGGCCAAGACTCAAGTTGAAACTATTCCTTCTTGCAGTCTTTGTCTGCTTGTCCAAAATTGAGATAGAGAAATATTAGCTAGTTCCTCTCTAGATCCAAATAACACTTAGTTGGAGAGTGAAAAATACTGATATTACTATGAAATCAAAGTTGTTTGAGCACGTAGAAGTTTCTGGTGATGTAACAAGAAATATGCTGAGCATGTTGTATGAACTCTTAAATACTTCAGGATTCCTGATAAAATGCACTGGGGTAACACTTCCTGAATTTTGTGAGACTTTAAATTCCACAGCTCAAGGCTAAAAGACTCCTGGAACCATCAAATATATTGCAAACTGGATGAAATGAAATTAGCCATCTGGTTCAGATTACAAAGTAATCCCATCTTCTAATTCACAGAAAGATAGAATGTCTTAATTTCTCCAACCTGCCTGGCCTCTTGCAAACAGAATACTTTTGTTGTAGTTTCTAGATTTTATTTTAGGCCACATTTACAGCAATGTCTCCACAATGTTTAAAAAATCTTAAACAAATCTGGGAATTTTTTTCTCCTAGTAGCAGTAAGTAAAACAAAATTGCTCTACACTTTGCCAATTAGACCTTTCCACAACAATTACATTATTATATTTTAACTAGTGTTCTTCAAATCCAAAACACAGATGTTTATTAAAAACATAAGTCAATGTATTCAACTATACAAATGTTTACATTTATCTTTCAAGACATAGATAAAATTCCACCTGCTCTATAAAACCCTTACCTACTATTAAAGCCCTCCTTGACTTCTCCTACTTCTGAATGATGGCATTTCTTGTCTGTACCATTCATTTTGACATTTAAGAAAAAAACTGTTCTGCATCTAGCATAGTGCATTGCACATGGAAAATACTTAAAGAATGTTGAATGAATGGGTGAATGAATGCATTTAACTACTTCATATACATCAATCTTGACTCTATAACAGGTTTATTAATTCCTTTAGGGTAGAGACCATCTGTTGTATTTCTTTTCTACCCTCAACAGGGCTCTGGATGGAATAAGTGTTTGTTAAATCCCTACTGAATTGCACAGAATTGAAATTTATAGTAAGTGCTTAGTTTCAGAAGTTGTTACATTAGGGAAATATTATAATTAGATAAAGATAGGTAAAGCATTTATTAAGCTATAACTATGTCCTAGGCACTGTGCGTAGTATATAAAAAGTATATATAACACATATAAACATGTTTTATGTATACAATAAATAAAAATTAACAGAGTTTTTATACCATTAATATGGTTAGTGAATATCTAGTAGAATAATCTTACATCTCCAAATTAAGCATGACTTCTTCAAGATCAAATCATGCTAGACAAACCTCATTTCCTTTTCGGCAGGGTTGCTAGACTGGTATATTAGGAGAGTGCTATAGATATAGTTTATCTAGATTTTTAGCAAAACTTTTTGGCTCACTCTTCTGTTATTTGGGGAGAAGAGATAAAGAGATAGATAAAAATACAAACAGGCAAAATCAGACCATGTTGAATGGCTGGATCCAAAGATAACAAATTAGTAACTTGGAAGGAGGTATCTAATACAAAATTTGTAGGAATCTTTCCTTTGCCTCATGTTGTTTAATATTTTTAATGAATGTCTTTGGTGAAAGCATATATGACATGCGTGTCAAATTTGCACCTGGCCCAAAACTTGAAGGGATAGCTTAAATATCAGGTGAAATGTTCAGTATCTATTAAAGTTCGAATGTGAAATTAAAACTATTAATTCCATAAGGATACATGTAAAGGCTTTCACTTGTGTTAAAAATTCAACAGTGAAAGTACAAAATGATGGAGAATTAATTTGATATCAGTTTATCTGGGGAAAAAAAAGGACCTAGAGGTTTCCCCAGCTCAACATGTATCAAGTGATCTGGCAACATAAACAAATAGTATAATGCTCTTTTAACCTTCATTAAGAAAAACACAGAGAGAGTATTTTGGGAAGATGGCAGAGTAGGAGAGAAAATTTTGAATGCTCAATGTCTTCACTTGTAAAAAAGTTAAAAGAACAACTTAGGGCAAACAAAGTTTGGGTGGAGATAAAGAAGAACAGGGGCATAACTGGGGTCCTCCTGGGCCAATTTGAGAAGTTCTGAAGAGAAATCCCAGGATGAGGTTTGGTCCCTAGGAAGAGTAATCACTTCCAGGATAGGTTCAGTTTTAACAGCTAGCAGCAAGTCTCTTAAACAACAAATGGCAATCTCTGGAGTGAGTTGGTTAGAGAGGCTTCCTCGGTCCCAGCCACCTGAACTTTACACCTGGGATAGTGAGGGGAGTTGAGAGATTGAACTCAGAAAGATTGAGGGAACCTATGCTGACCAGGAATGCCAGACCCAGCTGGGCTGCAAAGAGCTGCGGGAGCAAAAAGGAACCAGCACATGTTCAGTGAGGGCAGAAGCAATGGGGCAGAAAGACTCTGGCTGTAGGGACATAGAGGATGTGGGTGTTTGGCTTTGGTTTCAGGCTAGATGGAAGAACAGAAGATCTGGGGCAAGAATAATTAAGCTATCACCACAAAAAAAAATGTACAGGCAAAGAAGAAAAATCCAGCCATAGAAACCTATCATGAGAATAGAGATGACTGGGGTTCATCTTCAGAGGAGGATATTGAAGAAACCCTCAAGAAAACCCCAAATGATCACCTGACCAAAAAAATTTATAGAAGGCTTTAAAAATCAAATGACAGAGATGGAGGAAAAATTAAAAAAGAAAATAAGAATAATACAAGAAAACAAGAAGGGTATGAAAGGAAAGTCAACCAACTAGAAAAGGAGTTCCAGAATCTTTTAGATAATTTTTTTGGAGGGGGAAAAGCAGGACAATTGGGGTTAAGTAACTTGCCCAAGGTCACATGGTTAGTTAGGGTTAAGTGTCTGAGGCCACATTTGAACTCAGGTCCTTCTGACTCCAGGGCCAGTGCTATTCACTGTACCACATAACTACCCCTGGAGATCCATCATCTTAAGGAAGAAAATGACACCTTGAAAATTAGAATTGGGCAAAGTGAACCCAGTGAAATTATAAGGGATCAAGAATTGATTAAATAAAGTTTGAATAATGAAAAAATAGAAGGGAAAGTTAAACATAAGAAAAGCAAGAGATTTGGAGAATAGATCTCCAAGAAGAGAAAATACAAAATTAATTGGACTAACTGAAAGTTATGATAAAAAAGAATCTTGATATGGTAACACAAGAAATAATTAAAGAAAATTGTCCTGAAGTATTAGAACAAGGGAGGAATAGAAATAGAAAAAAATACATTGATCACCACTTTAATGATATCCTATGAGGAAAACTCATAGGAATATGATAGTCAAATTCTGAAATCTTCAGCTCAAGGAAAAAAATATATTACAAGCATCAAGATTAAAACAATTTAAATATGATGGTGCCACAATTAGAATTACACAAGACCTAGAAGCAGAGACATTAAATCACTGCAGGTCTTGGAATACAACATATTGAAGAGCAAAAGAACTGGGCCTCTGGCCAAAAATATCATACCCTCTAAAATTAACTATTATCTTGATTTAAAAAAGGGCATTTGATAAACTCTCAGATATTCAAGACTTTCTTAAAAAATCCTTAATTTAATAGACAATTCAACACATGAGAGCCAATATAAATATAAGGTACATAACAAAGATTGTTTATAAGAGAGCCATAAGGTAGACTGTTTACTTTTTATCTATATGAAATGCAAAATTTATGTCTAAGATTCTTATTAATAATTAGGTAGTTCATAAGAAAGATTTGGGAAAATCTGAGCATGATATGAATTTAAAAACCATTTAGGAACAGCTAAAAAGGTAATTATTTTATGCAAATGAGGTGTATGAAGAAGAATTCATAGAAATTAGATGGGAAGGAGGTCTGGTAGTTCTAGTAAGCTACTTTTATCGGGAATGGATACAAGAGGGAACAGTACATATATAATTAAAAGAGTATAGAAATCTTCTAAATTCAGAAGAAATAAAATGGTAGGACCATAGGGAGGGGAAAAGGGGGCATCTTTAGAGAGGAGGGTGAGGGAATAGGTAAATAGGGGCATAGAAGGGTGTTTAGATTTATGGGAATGGGAGCATAGGGGAGAGATCCTTGGAGGGGGAGTAGGATGTTGAATGACCTTGAGATTGTGAATGAATGAAAGGAGGAAAAAAATCCATTTACTTAGGATGTATTGTGTGACAAACATTATTCTAAGTGCTTGAGATAACAAATTAAAAAAAAATAAGATCACTCATCCTCTCAAGAGGCTCAAATTGTACATGAGGAAGGCAACACTAAACATTATTTTGCAGGGTAAATAGAAAAGCCTAGAAACCTTCAAGTGCAATGGTGGATTGATTGGCAAAACACAAGGATACTTTGGTTAAATTAATAGGTAAGACTGGAAGGATGGGTGGATGGATTAAATATTTATTGAATATTTTGTGCTAAGTGATATAGATGCAAAGAGAAAAATATGGAAGTCTCTATCTCAAGGAGTTCACATTCTAGAGAAGAAGACAAAGTATAAGGATGATTTTATCTGCAAATCAGATGAAAATTTTTTGGTGAAGCTGATGTTAATTTTCTTCCTTGATGTAATTTCTACCAAAAAGTATCAGTTTCTGATGGCAAACCATTTGAAAAGGTCAATGATGTTCATGGCAAGACTTTGTTCTCTTTGAGTCTTTTGGAGCTGTGACCATAGCACCTGAAAGAACAAAGTGCATTTTCTCTAGGATTGCTTCCCAGAATAATTGTTTGGGCACTGTGCTGAAATCATTGCTATTTTTAAGGCTCTCATTCAAGGTCCTAGGAATTTTTTTCAAATCAGGATCTGAGCAGGAAATGATATTCAAGATTGTGGTGTTGATTTGACTTGCCTGGAACATTCTATCTTTTGTCTCTTCCTGAGGGTGCCTTGCTGCTTTAGCTAGACTGGCTTTCCTGTCCTGTGTATGACAGTTGTTTGGCAGTTGGAAGGAATAATTGGACCCTTCTCCATAGAAGTAGTTTCCTTAAATGATAAATGTAAGGTCTTAGATATAGAAATGGTGGTCCGTAGGGTGATGCACTCCCAGGAATCCTGGGCCTACATGCCTATTGGTGGTAGTTGATTACAGATTGATGCTAATAGTGATAAGGAAGGTGGGAAGCTCTCCACAATGATTTAGTGACAGGGGTCTTGTGGGTATAGGGGGAAATATCTGGATGATTTTAAGAAGGTAGAGTAGCATAGATGATAAGGCCTGAAGGTTTCACCAACTACTCAGATGGAATAAATGTAAAAATTCACTTCTCATGCAAGCCCCATTAATAGTCAAATAGATTGGATGGGTATTGGGTAGTATGGGAGCCAGCAAAGAGAGTAAACAGAGGCAGGAGAAAGGGTGCTGAAAATAATAGACTGTCTGGGCAATGAAAATAGAGAAGGATCAAAGAGGAAGCAAAGGGAGAAAGGTACCCCAGCTGTCCTTGGTTGGTTTTAGAAAAAATGATCATAAGAAATAGGAATATTAAATGTGAAGAGAAGACTTAGAAGGAATATGATAGTTCATTTCATTACTCAATGGACTAATATATGATTGAGAGATAAAAGTTATTTATATTGCTACATATGGAAAACTAGGGTCAAGTATGGGAGTGGAAAAATAAGTTTAATGTAAAGAACAATTTCATAATATTTGATTTATGCAAAAGTGGAATGGTTTACTTCCACAAGAATGTTTTCCACTTTGGTAGAGGACTTCAACCACAGACTAAATTTAAAACTTAGCAGTGATGCAGAGAAAATACTTGTTCAACTATAATTTATTTCCAATTAAGTTTTAATTTATGCTTTCTTGGCCAATTGTTCAATGCAATTTTATTACATTATGTTCTGAAAAAGGTGCGTTTGATATTGCTACTTTTCTGCCCTTGATTGTAAGGTTTTATGCCCTAATACATGGTCAGTTTTAGTGAAAGTGCCATTTATAGCTGAAATATAGCTATTTCCATTCAATTTGTGTTCTTGGGCTGGAAGAATGTCTCACTTTGACCATTTATTGTCTCTACTATAGATTTTAGTTTGAGGTGTTATTTTAAACCACGCCCTCTGATTACTTGATGCAGGAGCTGCTAAATCTTATGTGTTCCTGACTATGACTTTACAATATTTGAATTGTTTCTTTCTGGCTGCTTGCAATATTTTTTCCTTGATGTGGGAAGTCTGGAATTGGCTATAATGTTCCTGGGTGTTTTCATTTGAGATTTTTTCTTGAGGTGACCAGTAGATTCTTTCAACATCTATTTTTTACCTTCTAAATATAAGATATTGGGGGTACTTTTCCTTGTTAATTTTTTTAAATGTCAAGTCTAGCCTCATTCTTTGATCATGGCTTTCAGGTAGTCCAGTAATTCCTAAATTATTTCTCCTTGATCTGTTTTCCAGGTCAGTTGTTTTTCTAATGAGAAATTTCATATTTTCTTTTTACAAGAAATGCTACTTTATTATAGATTGTCTCAAAACAAGCTACATTGAAATGCAAGGTCATTATTTTTAGGATTATTCACTAATAGTGGTCACCTCAGAGAAAGGAGGATTTCTTTTTCATTAAAGGTGCTTTCCCTAGAATTTTTTTTTTACCATTTTAAAAGCTATTGTTCATGTTTCTAAAGAAAATATTTAAGATGACTTTATTTTATTTTTCATTTAAGATGCATTTTTATTTTTAAAATAATAGCTTATTTTCCCCCAATTACATGTTAAAACAATTTTAAAAATGAAGCTTTGAGTTCCAAAATTTATTCCTACCTCTCTCACTGCCCTCTGTCCTCCTGGGATGGTAAATAATCAATTTAGTTATACATATGCAATAAGGTCAAGTTTGTTCATTTATATAAGAAGACTCAAACTAACAAAAAGTGAAAAATAGTATGCTTCAGTCTGTATTCATATAGCATCAGTTCTTTCTCTAGAGATCAGGTTTCATTATAAGTCCTTTTGTATCATCTTGGATCATTGTATTGCTTAGAATAGCTAAGCCATCCATAGATCTACATTATGCAATATTGCTGTTGCTCTGCACAATATTCTCTTAGTTCTACTCACTTCACTTTGCATCCATCAGTGAATTGAAGTCATTCCAGGTTTATATGAAATCTTCCTGGTTGTCATTTCTTACAGCAAAATAATACTGCATAACAATCATATACCATAGCTTGTCCTGCCATTTCCCAATTGATGGGCATCCCCTCAATATTCAATTCTTTGCTGACACAAAAAAGAACAGTCATAAATATTTTCATAGAGATAGAGATTTTCCTTTTATTTTAAAATTTCTTTGGGATACATATTTAAAAGTGGTATTACTGTGTCAAAAATTATGCAGTTTTATAGCATTGTGGACATAGTTCCAAATTCATTTCCAGAATGGTTGGATCAGTTCAACAATAGAGCACTAGTGTTCCAGTTTTCTCACATTCTCTCCAACATTTATCATTTTCACCAGGAATGCAGGACTGGTTCAATATGAGAAAAACTATCAGCATAATTGACCATATTAATAGCAAAATAAACAGAAATCATATGATTATCTCAATAGATTCAGAGAAAAGCCTTTTGTCAAATTACAACATCCATTCCTATTAAAAACACTAGAGAGCATAGGAATGAATGGAATTTTCCTTAAAATGATAAGTAGCAACTAACTAAAAGCACCAGCAAGCATTATATGTAATGGGGATAAGCTAGAAACATTCTCTGTAAGATCAGGTGTGAAAAAAGAATGTCCATTATCTCCAGCATTATTCAATGTTGTTCTAGAAATATTAGCTTTAGCAATAAGAGAAGGAAGAGAAATTAAAGGAATTAGAATAGGCAAGGAAGAACCAAAGCTATCTTCACAGATGATATGAGGTCTACTTAGAGAATCCTAGAGAATCAATTTGAAATTATTTGAAACAATTAACAACTTTACAAATCCTCAGTATATAAAATAAATTCACATAAATCATTAGCATTTCTGTATATTACTAACAAAATCCAGAAAAAAATACCATTTAAAATAACTGTAGACAATGTAAAATATTTTCAAATATACCTTTGAAGACAAACCCAAGAACAATATCAACATGATTACAAAATTCTTTTTACACAAATAAAATCAGATATAAATAATTAGAAAGATATAAGTTGCTCATGGGTGAGTCAAGCTAATGCAATAAAAATGACAATTGTGCCTAAACTAATTTACTTATTCAGTGCTATAGCAATAAAACTACCAAAAAGAATTTTTTAGAGCTAGAAAAATCTTAACAAAATTCATCTGGAAGGACAAAAGAGCAAAAAAAAATATCATGTGAATTAATTAAAAGAAATGCAAGGGAAGAGCTATTCATACTAGATCTAAAACTTTATTGTACAGCAATAGTCAAAACTATTTTGTACTGACTAAGAAATAGAGTGGTGGATCAGTGGAACAGGTTAGGTACACAAGAAACATTAGCAAAACACTATATGTTTGATGTACCAAAGATTCCAGCTTCTGGAGAAGTATTTGATAAAAACTGTTTGGAAAAATGGAAAATATCATGGCAGAAACCATGCATAGACATCATCTTACACTGTATACCAAGATAAGATCAAAATGAGTAGATAAGTTGAACATAAAGGGTTATACCAGAAGCCCATTAGGAAAACAAGGAATAGTTTATTTATTTTTATATTTATTTTCTGTCTTGTAATTTGGTGGAATCTTTTTTTTTAAATTAATTTATTTACTTTTAGCTTATGATATTCAGTTACACAATCCCATGAGTTTCACATTTTTCCCCCTTCCTCTCCTTCCCCCCCAAACCCCCCCCCACACCCCTGCCAATGGTGGCATGCAATCAAATATAGGATCTACAAATAACTTCACATTATACATTAGTCAGGTTGTAAAGGATTATAACTCATGGAATGAACAATGGGAAAGAGGAAACAAAACAAAAGAAGAAAAAGAAAGACAGCAAGTAGTTTGCTTCAATCTTCATTCAAACTCTGTAGTTCTTTCTCTGGATGCCAGCAGCTCTTTCCATTATGAGTCTTTTGGAGTTGTCATATAACCTTACATTCCTGAGAGGAGCACAGTCTATCAAAGTTAGTTGTCACACATACATTGTGTCTGTAAATGTACACAAATTTCTCCTGGTTCTGCTCTTCTCACTCAACATCAGTTTATAGAAATACTCTCTACAATACTTATGAAGTCTATCTGATCTTCATTTGTTATAGTAAAATAGTATTCCGTTACATTCATATACCACAACATGTTCAGCCATTGCCCAATTGATGGGCATCCCCTTAATTTCCAATTCTTTGCTACCACAAAAAGAGGTGCTAAAATATTTTTCTACATACAGTTCCTCTTCGCACTTCTATGACCTTTTTGGGATACAATGTTAGAAGTGGTATTGCTGTGTCAAAAGGTACACACGTATTTATAGCTCTTTGGGCATAGTTCTAGATTTCTCTTCAGAAGGGGTGAATCAGTTCACAACTCCACCAACAATGCATTAGTGTTCCAATTTTTCTACATCCTTTCCAGCATTTATCATTTTTCTTTCTTTTTTTCACCTTAGCCACAGGTGAGATGTGGTACCTCAGAGTTGTTTTGATTTGCATTTCTCAAATCAATAGTGATTTAGAACATTTTTTCATATGCTTATAGATATCTTTAATTTCTTCCTTTGAAGACTACCTGTTCATAACTTTGACCATTTATTAATTGGGTAATGACTTGTATCCTTATGGATTTGACTCAATTCTCTGTATATTTTAGAAATGAGGCCTTTATCAGAGACATTGGTTGTAAATATTCTTTCCCAATTTTCCACTTCCCTCTTAATCTTCATTACAGTGTCTTTCTTTGTACAAAAACTTTTCAACTTAATGTAATCAAAATTATCCATTTTGCATTTCATAATAACTCTCAACTCTTGTTTGGTCATAAAATCTTCCCTTCTCCATAAATCTTACAGCTAAACTATTCCTTGCTTTCCCAGATTACTACCTAGATTGTACACCCATTTAGACTTAATTTGGTATATGGTGTTAGATATTGGTCTATGCCCAGTTTCTGCCATACTCTATTTCAGTTTTCACAGCAGTGTTGTCAAATAGTGAGTTCTTATCCCCAAAGCTGGGATCTTTAGGTTTATCAAACAGTAGATTACCATAGCCATTGATTGACTGCTGAGTCTCATGTACCCAATCTATTCCATTGTTCCACTACTTTATTCCTCAGGTAGTACCAAGTAATTTTGATGACTGCTGCTTTATAATACTGATTAAAATCTGGTATGGCTAGGTGTAATGCCATGCACAGATGCTTTTCAGAACTGCTACTGTGAAGAGCTTTTTAAAGGTTTTGATTACTCAGTATAGTGATCACTCTATTTATTCCATAACAAAAGCAAAACATCCATGGAAAATCAAGGTACAGCATAATTCAAAATACAGCATTCACCATATTTCAACTTATCATAGAAAATCACAATATAATATTCACAACATAGTCTCAAAGTAAAATAGTCACTCTTAAGTTAATTCAATCAGTCACCTACCAGTAGTATCAAAGTACACAATCAAAGTCTTCCACTGTTGGGACAAAGTCTTGATTAACTCAACTAGCAGTATACTAATCAGTAGTCTCAAAGTCTTCCACTCTTGGGGTAAAGTCTTAACTCAATCAGTCACTAATCGGTAACAATAGTCAAAGTACTCAAAGTACAATCGATCACTTATTCAGTAAAGTTCTTCTAAGTATCATAAACAAAATCCTCCACCCTTTAGGTCACTAGTAAATTATAATTTCATAATTACCCAGGACCCAAGGGGAGGTCTTTTCTTCATTTTGACTTGGGGCTTGTTCTCAGATTCCCTGAATCCCCTTCCATGGTCCCAGATTCTACCTGGATTCAATGGCAGACAGCTCCCAGTTCCTCAACCAGCTCTCTGGGGTGTTCCTGCTCCACAATGGCATTCACAGTATTTGGTCCATGTCAGCTCCTTCACCATTTCTCCTCCAAGGAATTCAAGGCTCAACCAAGCCACAAACAAAGTCTCAGCATCTTGGTCATGCTTCAGTCACCTGGGCTCCTGTCTCCTGGGCTCCGGGGATCCTGGCTCTGGATTCCAGGCTCTTGACTCCAGGCTCCAGGCTCCTGGATCTAGGCTCTGGGCTTTTGTTCAGAAGAACCTCCACCACCACAAGTTCTCAGGACTCAGTTCTCAATTCTTCTGTAGCTGTTCTGCCACCGGATCTCAGTCTCAAGGAAATTCTGACTCTGCCTCTCTGGGGCTTTTCTTATATACACAATATTATGTACTTTCTTCAGTCAATTTCCTGTTACATCAGTAACAGGGGGACAGGAGTTCATACCTTCTGTTCCCCCAATAGAGGCTTGATCAGTTACTAAGTGCTAAGTAACTGCTACTTTTGCCAACACAAAGGGATCTTCAAATTCAAAATTATATTACCATTACACTAAGCCACCTTCCCTAGCATTTCTTTTCATTAATTCCCTTGATATTATGGACCTTTTGTTCTTCCAAATGAATTTTGTTACTATTTTTTCTAGCTCTATAAAGTACTTTTTTGGTAGATTGATTGGTATGGCACCATATGTAATTTAATTTAGGTAAAATTGTCATTTTTATTATATTAGTTCTTCCCAGATATGAGCAACTGATATTTTCCCAATTAGTTAGATCTGACTTTGTGTGAAAAGTGTTTTGTCATTGTATTAATATAGGTCCTGGGTTTGTTTTGCCAGGTAGATTCCCAAATATTTTATAATGTCTACAGTAACTTTCAATGAGATTTCTCTTTCTATCTTTTGCTGTTGAATTTTGTTAGAAATATATAGGAATGCCAAGGACTTATATTGGTTTATTTTATATCCTGCAACTTTGCCAAATTTATTTAGTCTTAAATATTTTTTTACTTGATTCTCTAGGACTCTCTAAGTGTGTCATCATATCATCTGCAAAGAGTGATAGCTTAGTCTCTTCTTTGCCTAATTTGATTCCTTTAATTTCTTTTTCTTCTTTTATTGCTACTACTAACATTTCTGGTACAAAATTGAATAAGAGGGGTGATAGTGAAGATCCTTGTTTCACCTCTGATATTATTGGAAATGCTTCTAGATTAACCTCATTACATATAACACTTGCTGATGGTTTTAGATAGATGCTACCTATTATTTTAAGTAAGACTCCATGTTTTTCCTATATTTTATACTATTTTAATAGGAACGAGTGTTGTATTTTGTCCAAAGCCTTTTCTGCATCTATTTAGATAATAATATGGGTTTTGCTAGAGTTGTTGTTGATATGATCAGTAATACTGATCGTTTTCCTAATATCAAACCATTCTTGCCTTCCTGGGATAAATCCTACCTGATCAAATTGTATTACATTCATGATAAGTTGCTGTAGTGTTTTTGCTAATATTTTATTTTAAATGTTTGCATATATATTCATGAGGGAAATTGGTCTATAATTTTCTTTATCCATTTTATCTCTTCCCAATTTAGGTATGAATACCATATTTGTGTCATAAAAAGAATTTGGTAGGACTCCTTCTCATATTTTCCCAAAGAGTTTGTAAAGTATTGGAATCAAGTGTTCTTTAAATGTATCATAGAATTCTCTAGTCAATCCATCTGGCCCTGGAGATTTTTTTTCTAGGGAGTTCTTTGATGGCTTGTTCAATTTCTTTTTTTTTTTTTGAGATGGGGTCATTTAAGTAATTTGCTTCCTCTTCAGTTAATCTGGGCAACATATATTTCTTTTTGGTAAATATTCATCCATTTCACTCAGATTGTCAAATTTACGTGCATACAATTTGGCAAAATAATTCCTAATTATTGCTTTAATGTCCTCTTCATTGGAGGAAGAATCACACTTTTTATTTTTGATACTCATAATTTGGTTTTCTTCTTTATTTTTTAACATATTGACTAAGGGTCTATCAATTTTATTGTTTTTTTTTTTATAAAACTAGCTCTTAGTTTAATTTATTAATTCAAATTTTCTTAATTTCAATTTTATTAATCTCTCCTTTGGTTTTCAGTCATTCTAATTCAGTATTTAATTGGGGATTTTCTATTTTTTCTTTTTCTTGTTTTTTCAATTGCATGCCCAATTCATTGAACTCCCTTTTCTCTAATTTATTCATGTATTCATTCAGGGATATAAAAGTTCCCCTAAGAACTGATATTGCTTAAGGGCACAAGTTTTGGTATGTTGTCTCATTATTGCCATTCTCTTGAATGAAGTTACTGATTGTTTCTATAATTGCTGGTTTGACCCATTCATTCTTTTGGATTAAACTGTTTAGTTTCCAATTAGTTTTTAGTCTATCTTTCCATGGCCTTTTATTGCATATGATTTTTATTGCTTCATCGTCTGAGAATGATGCCTTTAATATTTCTGCCTTTCTGCACTTAATAGTGAGGTTTTTATGCACTAGTTCATGGTCAATTTTTGTGTATGTGCCATGTACAGCTGAGAAGAAGGTATATTCCTTTTTAACCCCATTCAGTTTTCTCCAGAGATCTGTCATATTTAGCCTCTCTAAAATTCTATTCAGCTCCTTAACTTCTTTCTTGCTTACTTTTAGGCTAGATTTATCAAGTTTAGAGAAGGGGGTATTAAGGTCCCCCACTATTATATTTTTGCTATCTATTTCTCCCTCTAATTCCCTTACTTTTTCCTGCAGGAATTTGGATGCTATACCACTTGGTGCATGTATGTTAAGTAAAGATATTGCTTCATTCTTGATGGTGCCATTTAGCAGGATATAGTTTCCTTCCTTCTCTCTTTTAATTAGATCTATTTTTGCTTTTGCTTTATCTGAGATAAGGATTGCTTCACCTTCTTTTTTTTTTACTTTAGCTGAAGCATAAAATATTCTACTCCTGCCTTTTACCTCTACCTGTGTGTATCACCTTGTTTCAAATGTGTTTTTTGTAGACAGCATATTGTAGGATTATGCTTTTTAATCCATTCTGTTATTTGCCTCCATTTTATGCAAAATTTCATCTCATTCACATTTACAGTAATGATTACTATCTATCTCATTTCCTCCATCCTATTCCCTCCCATGTTTGTTTTTGTTTCTTCCTTCTCCCTTCCCCTTCTTAAGGGTTTTCTTTTTGACCACAGCCTCCCTTAGTATTCCCTACTTTTGATTCACCCCCTTCTTTACCTAACCTTTCCTCTTATTACTATTTCCTTCCCTTCTAATACTCACTTTTTATCCCCTCCTTACCCCTACTACTGCCTATGGGGCACAATGGATTTTTTATACTTATCAAAGTATATTTTTCCCTCTTTGACCCCAAACCAATGAGAGTAAATTTCATACAGTGCTGATCTCCCTCCCTCCTTTCCCTCTATTACAATGAGATTTTGTATCTTTTCATGTTAGAATCTTAAACTTAATTGACTATGTTGATCCCTCTTTGAACCAGAGCCAATTAGAATAATGTTTAAATCATGTTCATCTCCATCTCTCCTTCTTCTCTACCATAGTATGTCTGTATGCCTCTTTGTATGGCATATTTTATCTTTTTCTGCCTTATCCTTTCCTTTTATGCCATTACTGTCCCTTTGAACCCCTAATTAAGCAATTTTTTTATCATCAGATTAGTTCATTTTTACCCATGCCCTCTTTCTATGTATATCCCTTCTAGAGGTCATGATAATCATATAAAGTTCAATATTGACAGGTATCAGCTTCTCATATAAGGATGTAAATGGTTTGTAATTATTGCATCCCAAGTTATGTGCTGTGTGTGTGAGTGTGCATGTGTGCATGAGAGTTTGTTTTCCTTGTTTCCCTTTTCATATCTTTCTTGAGTCTTGTAATTGGAGATAAAATTTTCCATGGAACTCTGGCTTTTTCATCGGGAAAGTTCTGGAATCCCTCATTTCATTAAATGACCATTAATTTAATAGTTTTCTTAATTACAGGTTTACTAATCTCTCCTTTTTTTCATTATTTCTAATTTAGTATTTAATTGGGTATTTTCAATTTGTTCTATTTTTTTTTAGCTTTTTCAATTGCATGTCCAATTGATTGATCTCCATTTTCTTTTTTTAAATTTTTAAATATTTTTAGATTATTTTTTTAGTTTACATCATTCATTTCCAAAAGATTTTGAGTTACAATATTCTCCCCCTTGTCCCCTACCTATCACCCTAAAATAGCAATCCCACTGAATATCCCCTCCCTCAATCTGTTTCCTCTATATCTTCCCCCATCACCCCTCCAACTTTCCAGTAGTGTATGGTGGCTCTCTATGCACCAGTGCCTGTATATCTTATCTACGAGTTACATGTAAAATAATAATTCGTATTTTTAATCATTTGATTTTAAACCTTTGACTTCCATATTCTTTCTCTACCTCCCTCATCACCCACCCTTATTGGGAAGATAAGCAATTCAATATAGGTTTTACATGTGTAGCTATACAAAATATTTCCATAGTGGATATATTGTGAAAGAATGACTATATTTCACTCCATCCCATCCCACCCCCACTTGTTCTATTCTCTACATTGATCCTGTCCCTTATCAAAAGTGTGTGCTTTCAACTTTCCTCCCCCCCCAGCCTGCCCTCCCTTCCATCAAACACCCTCTCATCCCCTTCCCCCCATATTCTTCTATAGGGTGATAAACCCTATTAAATTTGTATGTCATTCCCTCCCCAAGCCAAACTAATTGAGGATAATGTTGACTCATTCCCTTTTGCCTCCCTGTTCTTCCCCTCCACTGTAACCATTTTCCCTTGCGTTTTCTATATGAGATAATTTATGCCATTCTATCTCTCCCCATCTACTTTCATTGTATTCCTCTCTCACCTCTTACTTTCACCTTTTAAGTATCATCCCTTCCTATTCAACTGGCCCTGTACCCACTGTCTATGTATACCTGTACACATATATACACATACTCACATATGTATTCATATGCCCATATACCCTCTTATATAGAGATATATGTGTATGTATACACACACATATATATACATATATAAATGTGTATACACACACACACACACACATATATATATATATGTATACATTTCTATTCCCTTCAACTATTCGCATACTGAGAGAAGTTCTATAAGTTACAATTATCATATTTCCATGTATGAATGTAAGTAATTCAACTTTGAAAAGCTCCTTATGATTTCTTTTCCCTGTTTACCTTCTTGTGCTTCTCTTGCTTCTTATTTCTGAATGTCAAATTTTCTATTCAACTCTGTTTTATTCATCAAAAATTCTTGAAATTGGGGTGGCCAGGTATTATAGTGAGTAAGAGCACTGCCTCCAATGTCAGGATGACCTGGAGATCGAATCCTGGGCTCAGACACTTAGCACCCACCCAGAAACAGCTGTCCGTGTAATCTTGAGCAAGTTACTTAACCCCAATTGCTTAGGGGCAGCCAGGTAGCTCAGCGAGTAAGAGCACCAGCTCCAGTGTTGATATGACCTGGGGATCAAATCTAGGCTCAGATACTTAGCACCACACCCAGAAATAGCTGGCTGTGTAACTTTGAGCAAGTTACTTAATCCTGATTGCTTTTAAAAAAAAGAATTCTTGAAAGTCCTCTATTCCATTGATTGACCATATTTTCCCCAGATGCATATTACTCAGTTTTGCTGGGTATTGTTTCTTGGTTTTACCTCTCCTTTTACCTCTCCTTTTACCTCCAGAATATCATATTCCAAGCTCTTCTATCCCTCAATGTAGAAGCTGCCATATCTGTGTTATACTGATTGTTTTTCTACAGTATTTAAATTGTTTCTTCCTGGCTGATTGTAATATTTTCTAATTGACTGGCAAACTCCGGAACCTCACTGTAATAGTCCTAGGAGTTTTCTTTTTGGGATCTTTTTCAGGAGGTGATCAGTGGATTCTTTCAACCTCTGTTTTGCCCTCTGGTTGTATAAAACATCAGGGAAATTTTCCTTGAGATTTTCTTGAAGGAGGATTTCTAGGTTCTTTTTTTGATCATGGCTTTCAGGTAATACAATAATTTTTAAATTTTCTCTCCTGGATAGATTTTCCAATTCAGTGGTTTTTTTCAACAGGATGTTTCATATTGCCTTCAATTTTTTATTTGTTTGGATCTGTTTAATAACATGTTGATTTCTCATAAAGTCACTAGTTTCATTTGCTCCAATCTAATTCTGATGGAATGAATCTCTTCAGTGAGCTTTTGAGATTCTTTTTCCATCTGGCCAATTGGCTTTTTAAGCATTCTTCTCCTCATTGGCTTTTTGAGTCTCTTTTGCCATTAGAATTAGTCTATTTTTTAAGGTGTTATTTTCTTCAGTCAGTTTGCTGACTTTCATTTTTTAATTTTCTTGCATCATTCTCATTCCTTGTCCCAATTTTTCCTCCAAATGTCTTATTTGGTTTTCAATATCCTTCTTAAGTTCCTCTATGGCTTGCAAACAGCTTATTCCTTTCTTGGAAGCTTCTGGTGCAGGAATTCTGACTTTGCGGTCTTCCTCCTTCTCCTTGCCCTGATCCTTTTTGTCCCCCCAAAAAGCAATCACAGAGACTGCTGTGCCTTCTTTGCTTCCCTCATTTGATCATGTTGCCACTCAATTTCTTGACTTTTGAGCTTTTTGCAAGATTAGCACTCTGCTACTAAAGTGGGGAGTTTTGTCCCAATTGCTGGGATTTTCTCAGTTGCTGGAGCTATTAGTTGTGTGCCTTCTCTGAAGCCTCCCCACTCTCTGGCAAACTGTTTGTTCACCCCAGCACCTCCACCCTAGACTGCAATTCATATCCAAGCAGGTTAAAGCAAGAGCAAATACCCCTCAGACTGGTTGCTTGGTCCCTCTACAATCTGCAGACCAGTAGCTCTGAAGCAGCCCCATGGTGGCAACTGCATGGCCACAATGCCTCCGTGCCTCAGTCACTTCTCTCTCCAAGGCATAAAAGCCTGACTGTACTCCTGAACTCTTGGTTCATTCACAAAGTCCACACTGCACTGACATCTCACTTTAGCCTTAGGATCTATGGGTTGATAGTTCTGGAAACTGCCAAAGCTGGTGATGATCTGAAATCCCTTCAGCCAGCAGCTGGTTGTGGCCACCCTGAGGCTAAAACCTCCGGCTCATGTGGGCTGGGCTCAGCTCCCAGAGAGCTGTGTTGGCTGCTTCCTGCAACCCTGCGGGGCTATACTTAGTGGGAAGTTACCTTCTTTGTGCCATTTTGTGGATTCTGTAGCTCCAGAGTTTGTTTAGAGTTACCTTTTACATGAATTGGAGGAGATGGAAGCAGGAGCCCTGTGGAAGTCCTGTTTCTATGACCTCCTTTTTGTCTATTTTATGCATGTATGCATTCAGGTATGTAAAACTTCCCCTAAGACCTACTTTTCCCTCATTGCACAAGTTTTGGTATGTTGTCTGTCTCATTATTGTCGTTCTCTTGAATGAAGTATCTGATTGTTTCTCTAGTTTTTTGTTTGACCCACTCATTCTTTAGGATTAAATTATTTAATTTCCAATTAGTTTTTAGTTTATCTTTCCATGGCTTTTTATTGCATGCGGTTTTTATTGCATCATGATCTGAGAAGGATGTATTCAATATTTCTGTCTTTCTGCATTGAATTGTGAGGTTTTCATGCCCTAGTACATAGTCAATTTTTGTGTAAGTGCCATGTACCTTTGAGAGGAATGTATATTCCTTTTTATACCCATTCAGTTTTCTCCAGAGGTCTATCATATCTACTGTCTCTAAAATTCTATTCTCCTCCTTAATTTCTTTCTTGTTTGTTTTGAGGTTAGATTTATCAAGTTCAGAGAGGGGGAGATTGAGGTCCCCCACTAGTATAGTTTTGCTATTTCTTTCTTCCACTAATTCCCTTAACATCTCCACTAGGAATTTGGATGCTATACCCCTTAGTGCATATATGTTAAGAAATGATATTGCTTTGTTCTCAATGGTGCCTTTTAGCAGGATAGTTTCCTTCCTTATCTCTTTTAATTAGATCTATTTTTGCTTTTGCTTTATCTGAGATAAAGATTGGTACCCCTGCTTTTTTAATTTTACTTTAGGTGAAGCATAGTGTATTCTTCTCCAGCTTTTTAACTTTACCCTTTGTGTGTCCCCTTGTTTCAAATGTGTTTCTAGTAGACAGCATTTTGTAGGGTTATGGGTTTTAATCCATTCTGCTATCTGCCTCCATTTTATGGGAGAGTTCATTCCATTCACATTCACACTTATGATTACTATCTGTGTCTTTCCCTCCATTCAATTCCCACCCCTGTTTATGTTTTTATTTCTTCATCCTCCTTTCCCCTCCATAAGAGTTTTCCTTTTGACCACCACCTCCCTCAGTGTTCCCTCCATATGCACCTCCCTCCCTTTACCTACCCTTCCCCCTTACTACTATTTCCCTCCCTTCAACCCCTCCCCCTTTTTTCCCTGCTACTCCTTCTAGTACCTGTAGGACACAATAGATTTTTATACTTAACAGAATACTTTATTCCCTTCTTCAACCCAAATCTATGAGAATAAATTTCATACACCACTCCTCTCCCTCCCTCCTTTCCCTCTACTATAATGAATTTTTCTTTCTTTTCATGTGAGAATCCTAAATTTAAGTGATTATGTTGATCCCCCTTAAACCAGAAACAATGAGAATAAAGTTCATATGATGTTCATCTCCCTCCCTTCCTTTACTCTACTATAATATGTTTTCATGCCTCTTCATGGCATAATTTACTCTTTTCTGACTCCTCCTTTCCTTTTCTCCCATTAAAATCACTTTGTGCCCCTTAATAAGTTTTGTTTTATCAGCAGATGAGTTCATTTATACCCATGTCCTCTATCTCTGTATATCCCTTTTAAATTTCACAATAATTATATAAATCTCAATATTTACAGGTATCAACTTCCCATATAGGGATGTAAACAGTTTGCTCTAATGGAGTCAGAAGTTATATGTGTACATGCATGCCCACATGTGTGTTTGTGTGTGTGTGTTTAACTTGTTTACCATTTTACACCTCTCTTGAGTCCTGTATTTGGAGATTAAATTTTCCATTGACCTCTGGATTTTTCATTAGGAAAGTCTGGAAATCCCTTATTTTGTTGAATGACCATCTCCTTGCCTGAAAGATTATGCTCAGTTTTTCTGGGTAGTTGATCTTTGGTTTCAGTCCAAGCTCTTTTGCCTTACAAAATATCAGATTCCAATCCCTCTGATCTTTTAATGTAGAAGATGCTAGGTCCTGTCTTATCACGACTGTGTTTCCACAATATTTGAATTGTTTCTTTCTAGCTGCTTGCAGTATTTTCTCCTTGACTTTGTGATTCTGGAATTTGGCTACTATATTTCTTGGAGTTTTCAATTTGGGATCTCTTTGAGGAGGAGTCTGGTGAATTATTTCTACAACTATTTTGCCCTCCGATTCTAGGACTTCAGGGCAGTTTTCTTTGACAATCTCTTGGATGATGTTGTCCAGGCTGTTTTTTTCATTATGACCTTCCAGTAGACCAGTAATTCTTAGGTTATTTCTCCTTGATATGTTCTCCAGCTCAGTTGTGCTTCCAGTGAGATATTTTACACTTCTTTCTAATTTTTCAATCTTTATGTTTTGTTTGATTGAAAATTTACTTTTTCATAAATTTTATTTTTAAGAATTTGTTTTCTTGAGTGAAATCCTTTTTCAATTCTGGCCAATGAAATTTTAAAAAGAATTGCTCACTTTTCTCTTCTACCTCTCTAATTTGGCTTTTAAAATCTTTCTTGAGCTCTTCCAAGAATGCTTTTTGGGCTTGAGATCAGTTCGTATTTTCTTCTGTGGTCTCACTTGTGGATGTAGAGTTGATAGTGTCTCCTGAAAGTGATTCTTCTTGTTCACAATAACATGATTCAATTATGTTTGGTTCTCCCTTTGCAAATTGCTTATTTCCCATTGTGATTGCCTATATCATGGCTTTTAAAGGGGATTTCTGCTTTTGGGGTACAGAGGGCCCTGACCCACACTTCTCAGTCTGGGAGCTAGGGGTTTGGTTGTTGACTTTGTGTGCTGTAGCCTCCGAGTATCTAGACTAATGCCAAGGCCAGAATTTTTCAGTGTTTTCACTGGGTTACCCCAAGGCTCACAGAGTAATGTGTGGGGTGGGGTGGTCTGGCCACTTCAAGTTTTTGCCTCTGTGCCTCTAGGCTACAGCACAGGCAGGCTCAGCAGCTGGTGGCCAACAATGCTGGTGTCTGCAGGTTCCCTTGTTGTTGTGCTAAGGCATACCTGGAGTTCTGTTGTTAGTGTTTGCTGGCTCCAGATCCCTGGGCCTTTTATCTCCTGCTGATCAGTGGAGATGGGGCTTATTGGATGCCTCCTGCCCTTTACTTCAGGCTAGGCACAGCCTCAGTCATACCCTTCCTGTAGGACTCCCAAGTCTGTTGCTGGTTCCACTGTTTCATGGTTTTACCATGGGTGGAGCAATAATCTCTGTGTTTTCAGGGTCAGGGAGGGGAATGAGAGCAGCTAGGGTTTATATCACCATGTTGCCTCTTGGAAGTTCAGGCAGGTGATTTTTAAACATCAATGCTGTGGGCTGATAGCCCCAGGATAAGCTGCTGTTGGTGCTGTGGGCCCTGCTTTTTCTCTTACCCAGCTCCAACTGATCTTCTGTCCCATGGTGAGATGTCTGCAAATCAACCTTGTGATGGGTGAATCTGCTGGCCAGGGCTCATTCTTGCTCTTCTTTCTTCTGCTCTCAGGTCCATGCTGGTGCAGCCCCTGTGTGCTCCATGCTCCCCCTGCCCAATCTACATGGTCATTTTCCTGGACGGGGAATTTGCCGCACTCTGTCTCCCAATGTATTCTGTCTCTCTAAAATCCATTCAGATTCACTTTTTAGAGGTTGCTGATGGAATTCATGGAGGAGTTAAGGTGAGTTCCTATATTCACTCTGCCATCTTGCCTCTGCCCTCCAGTTGAATGTTTGCAAGGTATAATCTATCTGTCAGATATATGGAGAAGGAAAGAACTTATAGCAAAATATATGGAAAACATTATGAAATGCAAAATCGATAATTTTGATTATATTAAATTTAAAAAGGTTTTCCACAGACAATGTCAATACAACCTGGGTTTGAAAGAAAGCAGAAAACTTTATAATCTTTTCAGCATTTCTAATAATGAACTTTTTTCTAAAATATATAGGGAATTTAGTCAAATTTATAAGAATGTATGTCGTTCCTCAATTGATAAATGGTCAAAAGTTCTGAACCGGCAGTTTTCAGATGAAGAAAATTAGCCATCTAGAGGCATATGAAAAAAATACTCTAAATAACTATATTAAAGAAATGCAAGTTAAAACAACTCTGAGGTACCACCTCACACCTATGACATTGACTGATATGAAAAGGAAAATGATAAATGTTTAAGAAGATGTGGAACACTAATGCATCATTGGTTAAGTTGTGAACTCATACAGCCATTCTGAAGAGCAATTCGGAACTATGCCCAAAAGACATTGGAATTGTGCATACCTTCTGATCCAGCCACACCACTACTAGGTCTCTTTCCCAAAGAGATCATGAAAAAGTGAAAAGGACCCACATGTACTGAAATCTTTATTGCTGCTCTTTTTGTGGTGGCAATGAATTGGAAATTGAGGGGATACTCATCTATTGGAGAATGACTGAACAAGTTGTGGTATATGATATAATGAAATACTTATTTTTTATTAGATATGATGAACAGGTGGACTTCAGGAAAACCTGGAAAGACTTACATGAAATGATGCAGAGTGAAATGAGCAGAAAAAAAGTGTGCATAGGAACAGCAACATTGTGTCATGAGTCACTGTGATAGACTTAGTTCTTCTCAGCAATGCAATGACCCAAGAAAATTCCAAAAGACTTGTGATGGAAAATACTTTCCACATCCAGAGAAAGAACTGTGGAGTCTGAATGCAAATTGAAACACACTATTTTTCACTTTTATTTTTGTTTTTTCTTTCCTTTGGTTTTTACATTTTGTTCTGATTCTCCTTTACAACATAACTAATGTGAAAATATGTTTAACATGATTCTACATATAACCTATATCATATTGCTTGCTCTCTTAGAGAGAGTGGAAGGGAGTAAGGGAGAAAATATTAGGACTCAAAATTTTACAGAAATGAATGTTGAAATCTTTACATGTAATTAAAATGATTCTATTAAGGAAGAAAATTTTTAAAATAATTGTAATTTTCCTTTTTTGTCATATTAGACAATCTGATAGGTGTAAGTTGATACTTCAGTGATGTTTTAATTTACAATTCTCTAATCAATAGTAAACTCAAGCATTTTTTTCATATGCTTATAGGTAATTTTGATTTCTTCTAAAAAAGGTCTATTCATATCCTTTAACCCCTTATCAATTGGGGAATGACTTGTATTCTTATGAAGGTGAATCAGTTCTTTATATATTTGAGAAAGTAGACCTTTATCAGAGATATTTGTTCCAAATTTTCCCCCCATATCTGTTTTCCTTCTAATATATTTTTATTGCATTTGTACGAAAACTTTACATTTTATATAATAAAATTACCTTTTTTTTGCACTTTGTAATGCATTCTGTATCTTACCTGGTACTAATTTCTTTCCTTATCTATCAATCTGACAGGAAACTATTCCATGATCACTTTATTTGCTTATGGTATCACTCCTTATGTGTATATCATGTATCCATTTTGACATGATCTTGGTATATGTTGTGAAATGTTCTATACTGAGTTTCTGCCATACCATTTTCCAATGTTCCCAACAGTTTTATTAGGTAATGACTTTTTGTTTCAAGAGATGGGATCTTTGATTTTTAAAATATAGTAGATTATTATGGCCATTTAGTATAGTTTGTTTAGTGTCCCCAATAAATTCCACTCCTCCACCACAATTTTTTAGGCAGTACTGACATGTTTTGATAAATATTGCTTTATAATACAGTTTGGGACCTGATATAGGTAGAGCACTTTCCTACATGTATATTTTTTAATGTTCTTCCAGATAATTTTGTTATTATTTTTTCTAGTTTTGTAAAATAATGATTGGCATGATGCTGAACAAATAGATTAATTTATTTAGAATTGTTATTTTTTATTTTATTAACTCAGCATACCCATGACTGATTGATATTTTCCCAGTTTTTTTAGATCTGACCTGAAATTGTGTTTACATAGTTCCTGATCTATGTATTTTACATTGGCTACAGTTATTTTAAATTTCATTTCTTTTTCTTTCTCTTGCTGCTGGAACTTCTATTGGTAATATATAGAAATGATAATGATTTATATAGACTTATTTGTATCCTACTAATTTTCAAAGTTGTTAATTATGTCCACTAATTTCTTAGTTCATTCTCTGAGCCTATCATCATATCATCTGCAAAGTGTAATAGGTTTGGTTTCTCATTGCCTATTCTAATTCTTTCAATTTCCTTTTGATCTCTCATTGCTATAGCTACAATATTCAGTGCAATATTGAATAATACAGAACATAATTGGCATTGTTGTTCTATTGAGAAAGCTTCTAGCTTATCCCTAGTACAGATAATTCTTATAGATTTTTTTTCTTTTTTGCTTTTTAGAGAGGGGAAAGTGGGGGTAATTGGGGTTAAGTGACTTGCCCATGGTCACATGGCTAGGTTTTCATAGTAAGTGACTGAGTCTGGATTTGAACCCAGGTTCTCCTGATTCTAGGGCCAGTGCTCTATTCACCGTGCCACCTAGCCACCCCACACTCTACAATTTGTAATAGGAAAGTTTGTTGTATTTTCTCAAAGGCCTTTTCTGCATCTGTTGACATAATCATTATTTCTGTTGATTTTGTTAATGACATGATCAATTATGCTCATAGTTTTCCTTATATTGAACCAGCCCTCTATTCCCATTATAAATCCAACTTGGTCATATTGTATGAACCTTGTGATATATTGCTGTAATCTCCTTGCTAATGTTTTATTTAAAATTTTTAGCATCAATATTCATCCAGGTAATTGGTCTATAATTTTCTTTCTCTGTTTTGGCTCTTCTATTAGGTATCAGTTTCATATTTTAGTCATAAAAGGAATGTTTGTCTATTTTTCCAAATAGTTTATACAATTTTGGAATTAATTGTTCTTGAAATGTCTCTTAGAATTACCTTGTAAATTTTCCTGACCTTGGGGTTTTTTCCTTAGAAAGTTCTTGATGGCTGTAATGCGAATGTAAATTTTAAAGATCTTCCCTGCCCCTAGGCTAAAGTGCACCAGAAGCCTGGGGAGGGAGGCTTGTTTTTCAGTAGATACTTTTTGATTGGCCAGTGGGTCAATAAGGTTGTTACATTCTCTGAGCCAGGAGAAGGCTATATAAGCCCTGATGTGTAGCTTTGTTTTGGGACTCACTTTGAGATGTGTTCTGTGATTTGATCTGAATTCTGGGAAGCTGTTGTTGAGAGTCCCCCGGCTTTGAAAAACCCAGAATGTGGAAACCCAGATGTTGACTGGGTATGGATGTAATGGATGGACAGTTTGGAAATCTGTCTACTTGATGTTTCTGTCTTGATAATTATGCCTGTATACTTTGAGGTTCGGGGTGCTGACCTTTTCTCCTGAACAAGGTAAACGATATATGTCTGACTGATTAAAGTAAGCTTGTTAACCCATTTTGAGTTGCTTTCCTTTATCAAAGCAGATCCAAGAACCTGTGTGAGCAGCCACCCTAGGGACGCCAGGGTGCTTGCCGCTACAATGGCATGTTTACTTTTAGTGATTGTTGCTTTAAGGATGTATCTGTTTTTACTTTGTTGGGGTTTTTTTTGTTTGTGTTTTGATTTTTCCTGTCACCGTAGTAACTTTCTTTTTTCCATTTACATAATATTTTCTTTTTTTAAATTAATTAATTTATTTTTAGTTTTCAGCATTCACTTACATAAGTTTTAAATTTTCTCTCCTTCCCTCCCATCCTTCCTCCCTAAGATGGGATGCAATCTGATATGGGCTCTACATATACATTTTTATTAACCATATTTTCCCATTAGTCATATTGTGTAGAAGAATAGAATGAATATAAGAAACCAGAAGAAAGAAAAAAAAACAAAACACAAAAGAGCATATAGTATGTTTCTTCTGCATGCAGGCTCCATATTTCTTTCTCTGGATGTGGATGACATTTTTCAACATGAGTGTTTTGGAGTTGTCTTAGGTCCTTGCATTGCTGAGAAGAACTATGTCTGTCAAAGTCAATCATCACACAATGTGGCTGTTAGCTGTGTACAATGTATTCCTGGTTCTGCTTACTGGATTTTGCATCAGTTCATATAAGACTTTCCAGGTTTTTCTAAAGTCCACCTGCTCATAATTTCTTATAGCATAGTATTCTATTACATTTATATACTACAACTTGTTCATCCATTGTGATAGTAATGTAATTTGAATGTGAAGATCCCTTTGTATTAGCAAAGGTAATGGGTACTTAGCATTTAGTAATTAATCAAGCCTCTGTTAAAGAAACAGAAGGTATGAACCCCTGTTGCTGATGTAACAAGAAGGGGTTGAAAGGAAATGACTGAAACAGGAAGGAGCTAATGCCATGTGCATATAAAGAGAAGCCCCTGCTGGGTCAGACAGATCTTCTTGGAGCCAGGTTCTGGAGGCTGAGGAAGAGAGCCCCAGGCTGGAGAGAATTATTTTTATTTTGAGAATCTGGATGAAGTGATTTTGATTCTGGGGAACTAGCTGAAACTTCTGCTGAGTTTGAGGGCCAGCCAAGCTGTTGAGGATTTCCGAGGACCAGTCAGAGCTGCCAAATACTGAGGAAGCATGACTGTGGTGTCATTATTTTTTTCTGTTTGTGGATTTTTTAAGCCTTGACTTCCTGGGGACAGAGACTGTGAAGGATTTAAGGTGGTCTGGATGCTGTGAGCTTCAGAGTGGAACAGGTACTGGGAGCTGTCCGCCTTTGAACCTAGGTGACAGTTTTGTGAATCCATGTAGGATCTGGGATCATGGAAGGGGATCTGGGGAATCTGACAGCCTACCACAAGGGAAGATGAAAGGACCTCTCCTTGAATACTGAGTAGTGACTGACCCTGATGTGAGGTTTTGTTTTGGGACTCACTTTGGGAAGAGTTGTGTGATTTGGCCAGATGAAACTCTGGGCAGACATTGAGGCACACCCCCATCCTGGCTTTGAAAACCCAGATGTTGCTGCTTCCCTCTTTGGCAACTAACTAGGTGTGGATGTAATGGTTAGCTAGGTGGAAGGCCTGCTTGCTGAATTGTGTAATTTGCTTGTGATTGTACTTTGTGATTGAATTAAGGATTCTGTGATTGACAAAATGAATGTACTATTCAGGGAGTGGAGTACTTTGACTTTTGTATTTTGTGTACCCTCCTTAATGATGATTGAATGATTGAGTTGATTGAATGGTTGAGTTACTAAGTAATTGATTGACTAAATGATTGTACTTTGTTCAAAACCATGTGATCACTGTGGTGAAAAATATGTAGCCATTTCTGTGATAAGCTTTTGTGAATGTTGTATTTTTATTTTCTGTGATAAGTTGTAATATTGTGAATGCTGTACCTTAATTTTCTGTGAAATTTTTGCTCTGATTTGTTATTGAATAAATAGAGTGTTCACTATACTATGTAATTAGAACCTCAAAAGCTGTTCATAGCAGCATTCTTCTGGAGTGTTGCTTGTATGTGGCTTTAAAGCCACTCCCCCTTTGATGGGTATCCTCTCAGTTTTCAGTTCTTGGTCACCACAAAAAGATCTGCTATAAAGATTTTTGTACATGTTGGTCCTTTTCCTCTTTTTATGATCTCTTAGGTATATATCTCTACAGATTGTATTTCTGGGTCAAAGGATCTGCACCATTTTTCAGTCCTTTGGGCATAGTTCCAAATTCCTCTCCAAAATTATTAATCACTTCACAACTACCACAACAATGAATCAGTGTTCCAATTTTCCCACATTTTCTCCAGCATTTATCATTTTCCTGTTTTGTCACAATACTCAATCTTATAGGGTGAGGTGGTATCTCAGAGTTGTTCTGCTTTGAATTTCTCTAATCAAGAGTGTTTTAGAGGGGGGGTAAGTCAAGATGGTGGACTAGGAGCAGGACCTCCCCACTGCTCTGGCTTTCACCTTCCGCATTCCTTGTAAAAAGGGGACTAAACAAACTTTGGAACTTCAGAATCCACAAAATGACACAGAGAAGCTAACTTCCCACTAAGGACAGCATGACAGGCTGGCAGGAATTGGCCAGCGCAGTGCTCTGGGAGCCAAGCCCAGCCCCATGCTGAGGCTTTAGCCCCAGGGTGGGCCTGACCATGTGCCAGCAGGAGGGACTCCAGATCAGTAGCATCTGTGGTTGTTTCCAGATATATCAACACAAAGATGTGAAGAACAATGTGAGAGGTCAGTGCAGTCTGGACTTTGGGACCCAGTAAGTGAGAGGTTGTGGCTGTTGCCCCCAGGGCAAGAAGCCACTGAGATGCCAGCACAGCCAGCCAGCACCACATGGCATCTTCAGCTCCTGGCCTGCAGAGTATAGGGGGACCAAGACCCAGTCTGAGGGGTAATTGCTCTTGCTTTAGCCTTCTTGGATCTGGATTGCAGTCTAGGTTGGAGGTCCTGGGTTGTGTGTCCAGCTTGCCAGAGCATGTGGAGATGTCAGAGAGAGAACCCAACTAATACCTCCAGGAGATGAGAAAACCCCAGTATTTGAGATGAAATCTCCCCTGTCTGGTGGCAGAGTCCTACTGTGGCAGAAAGCCCAGGGGTCAAGTGATTGAGGGGCGACATGACCAGGCAAAGGAAACAAAGCAGACAGAAGATTCCAACATTAGACTCCTATTTTGGGGACAAAAAGGAGCAAAGCATGGAAGACAGTGAAGTCAGAACTCCTGCACCAAAAGCTTCAAAGGAAAATATGAGCTGGTTACAGGCCATAGAGGACCTTAACAAGCAGATAATAGAAGTGGAGGAAAAATTGGGAAGAGAAATGAGAACAATGTAAGAAAATTACAAAGTGAGAGTCAACAGCCTGACTGAGGAAAATCATACATTAAGAAATAGACTAACTCAAATGGCAAAAGAGGCTCAAAATGGCAATGATGAGAAGAATACCTTAAAAAGTCGAATTTGCCAGATGGAAAAAGAATCCCAAACACTCACTGAGGAGAAACATTGCTTCATAATTAGATTGGAGTGAATAGAAGCTGATGACTTTATGAGAAATCAAGATGCTGTTAAACAGATCCAAACAAATGAAAGAATAGAAGGCAATGTGTAATACCCCATGGGAAAAACCACTGACCTGGAAAATAGATCCAGGAGAGATAATTTTAAAATTACTGGACTACTTGAAAGCCCTGATCAAAGTAAGAACTTAGACATCATCCTCCTGGAAGTTCTCAAAGAGAACTGTCCTGATGTTTTAGAGCAAGGGGGCAAAATAGAGGTTGAAAGAATCCACTGATCACCTCTTGAAAAAGATCCCCAAAAGAAAACTCCTAGGAATGTTATAGCCAGGTTCCAGAATTCCTAGATTAAGGAGAGAATATTACAAGCAGCCAGGACGAACAATTTGAATTTTGTCAAAACACAATCATGATAACCCAGGATCTGGCAGCTACTACACTGAGGGATCAAAGGGCTTGGAATATGATATTCTGGAGGGTAAAGGAGCTGGGATTAAATCTAAGAGTCACCTACCCAGCAAAACTGAGTATCATGTTTCAGGGGAAAATGTGGTCATTCAGTGGAATAGAGGTCTTTCAAGCATTCTTGCTGAAAAAAACAGAGTTGAGTAGAAAATTTGACATTCAGATACAAGAAGCAAGAGATGCATGAGAAGGTAAAAAGGGAAAACAATTCATAAGGAACTTATCAAAGTTGAACTATTAACATTCCTACATGGAAAAACAATAATTGTAACTGATGAAGCTTTTCTCAGTAGTTGAAGGGAATGTGT
>NW_027186540.1:1549542-1569576 GCF_028583685.1 Petaurus breviceps papuanus | reverse complement strand
TATATATATATATATATATATATATATATATATATATATATATATATATATATACACATATATTTATGTGAATGTATATGGGCATATGAATACATATGTGAATGTGTATACATGTTTACAGGTACACATAGATAGAGGGCACAGGGCCAATTTAACAGAAAGGGATGATCTTAAAGGTTGAAATTAAGAGGTGAGAGAGAAATATAATGAGAGGGGAGAGATCGAATGAGGTAAACTATCTCATATAGAAGAGGCAAGGGAAAATGCTTACAATGGAGGAGAAGAATAGGAAGGTAAAAGGGAATTGGTCAACCTTATTCCCATTGAATTTGGCTTGAGGAGGGAATGAAATACACACTAATTAGGGTATCTCACCCTCCAGGAGAGTAGGGGGGAAGGGGATGAGAGGGGGGATGATGGAAGGGAGGGCAGGCTCGGGGGGAGGGAAGTTGGAAGCACCCACTTTTGAAAAGGGACCAGATCAAAGTACAGAATAGAACAAGTGTGAGGTGGGATAGGAGGGAAGGAAATATAGTCAGTCTTTTAAAATATATCTACTATGTTATTTTTTTGCATTAGCCAGACATGTACAATCTATATTGTACTACTTATCTTCCCAGTAAGGGTGGGTGACAAGAGAGGAAGGGAATGAATCTGTAATTCAAAGTTTTAAAATAAAATATTTAAATATATATTAATATATATTATATGATATATGTATATATACTATTATTAATACTATTTTATATGTAATTGGGAAATAAGATATACAGGCACTGGGGCATAGAGATCCATTGGAGAAATCAAAAAGTGTATGGGAGAAAATATGGTAGAGAGCAGATTGGAGGAGGAGATTTCCTGTGGGACTGCTATTTTGGGGCAGTGTGTAGGGGAAAAATGGGGAGAAAATCTGTAACTCAAAATCTGGCAGAAGTGAATGATGTGAATCAGAAGTTAATAAAGCATTTGAAAAAAAAGAATCTTTTAGAGCATTTTTCATATGATTATAGATAGCTTTAATTTCTTCATCTGAAAACTGCCTGTTCATTTCCTTTGACCATTTATCAATTGGAGAATAACTCATATTCTTGTGAATTTGACTCAGTTCTCTATATATTTTAGAAATGAGGCCTTTATAGACACTTTCATGGTAAAATTCTTTCCCAATTTTCTGCTTTCTTCTAAACCTTGACTTTGACAATCTGACAGGTAAACTATTCCTTGCTCTCCTAATTTGCTTGTCATGTGAATTTTGATAGCTAAAATTTGATATCTAAAATTTCATTAGTGTTCCAATTTTTCCTCATCCCCTCCATTTGTCATTTTGCTCTTTGTTATATTAGCCAATTCAATAAGTATGAAGTAGTACATCAGAATGTTTTAATTTGAATTTCTCAATTTAATAGTGAGTTAGAATAATTTTTTATATAGTTATAGATAGCTTTGATTATTTAATCTGAAAACTGACTGCTCATATTTTAAAATATTATTTATCAATTGGGAATTAGTTTTTATTTTTATAAATTTGACTCAATTATCTATACATTTGAGAGATGAGGGCTTTATCAGAGAAACTTGCTTTGTTTTTTTTTTCACATTGGTCATTGCTAACTATATTTCCATCCATCCGATTTCCCCACTGTTTAATCTAGTATCTCTCTACTTTCACACTGTTCCTCCTCAAAAGTATTTTGCTTTTTATGA
This sequence comes from Petaurus breviceps papuanus, assembly GCF_028583685.1. NCBI lineage: Eukaryota > Metazoa > Chordata > Mammalia > Diprotodontia > Petauridae > Petaurus > Petaurus breviceps. Next base: position 1,567,872 of record NW_027186540.1, on the reverse strand, counting down.
ATTTACAAATATTGTCTTCTCAAGTTGGAATTAAAACAGTTTAACCTTGTTAATTCCCTTATGATTTTCCTTTCCTGTTTACCTTTGTATGCTTTTCTTGAGTCTTGTGTTTGAAAATCACATTTTAAGAAGTTCAGCTCTGGTCTTTTCTTCAGCAATGCTTTAAAGTCGTCTAGATCATTGAGTATCTATTTTCCCCCTGAAGGATTTTACTCACTTTTGCTGTATAGGTGATTCTTGGTTGTAATTCTAGCTACTTTGTCTTCTGAAATGTAATATTTGAAGTCCTCCAGTACTTTGATATAGAAGTTGCTTAATCTAGTGTTATCCTGACTGTGGCTCCATGCTACTTGAATTGTATTTTTTCTTTTGTTTTGTTCTGGCTGCTTTGTAATATTTTCTCCATAACATGTGAGCTTTGGAATTTGCTATAATATTCCTGGTAATTTTCATTTTAGGATTTCTTTCAGTAAATAAATGGTGGATTCTTTCCATTTTTATTTTACCCAGTAGCTCTAGAATATCAAGGAAGTTTTCTTTGACAATTTATTTTTAAATTAAAAAAATTACTATGGCTTTCAAGTATTCTAATTATTTTGTAATTATCTCTTCTGGATTTACTTTTGACATCAATTGTTTTGCCAATGAGATATTTCACATTGTCTTCTTTTTTTAAATTCTTTTGGTTTTGTTTTATTGTTTCTTGGTGTCTCATATAGCCATTAGCTTCCACTTGCTCTATTCTCATTTTAAATTTATTATTGTAATTATTTTCTTTACAGAGATTCTGTATCTCCTTTTCCATTTGGCCAATTCTGTTTTTTAAGGAGTCCTTCTCTTAAGTGAATTTTTGTATCTGTTTTTTCCATTTGGCCAATTCTGCTTTCCAAGGCATTTTTCTCCTCACTGGATTTTGTACCTCTATAACCTTTGATGTATTGTGTTTTTAAGGTGTTATTTTTTCTTCAGTATTTTTTTTTGATTCCCCCTTTACCAAGTTGTTGTCTCTTTTTTTTTCATTATTTTCTTGTATCATTCTTATTTCTCTTTTCAATTTTCCCCCTGCCTCTCATTTTATTTTCTTGTCATATTCTTAGTTTGTGTTTTGATCACCCCTTTCACAGTAATAAATTTCTATAGTCTCATTTTTTAATGTTTTCCCCTCAGTTTTCCAGCCTGTTTCTTGATTTTTAACTCTTTGCTAATGTGGGGCTCTGCTTCCTGCTTAGAGAGTGCACTGTATGAGAGGTGGATCAAGATGGCATTGTAGAAGCAGGAAAATTCCATTGGCTCCCCCCATAACCACCTCAAATACCTATAAAAAATGACTCTAAACAGACTTTAGGGCTACAGAACACACAACATGACAGAGAGATATAAATCTCCCACTGAAGGAAGCCCAGCAGGCTGGCAGGAAGGGTCCATTGCAGCATGCTGGGAGTAGAGCCCAGCCCTGCATGAGCCCAAGGTTTTAGCCCTGGGTGGCCATGACCAGCCATGACTGGAGGAACTTCAGGAGAGTGGACTCCCAGCAGCTATTGCAGTTTCCAGAATTATCAACCCATAAATGCCAAAGACAAAGTAAGAGGTCAGTGTGGACTTTGGGAACAGGTTTTCTGGGAGCGAGGTCTGGCTTCTGCCCCAAAAGGGAGAAGTGGCTGTGGTGTGGTGGCCACAGCTGCATGGCTGCTTCAGAGCTCCTGGACTGCTGATTGTAGGGGGACCAAGAGATCATTATTAGGGGTAATTTCTCTTGCTTTACCCTGTCTTGATCTGGATTGCTGTCTAGGGTGGATGTCCTCAGGTGTGTGACCAGGTGCCATAGCCAGTGGAGGCTTCAGAGAGGGCAGCCAAATAATAGCTTTGGAACCTGAGAAAATCCCAGAAATTTGGGACAAATCTCTCCTCTCTGGAAGCAGAGTTCTACTGTGGCAAAAACCTCAAAAGCCAGGTAATGGAGTGGCAACATAAGCAAGCAAAGGAAGCCAAGAAAGCACAGCAATTCAACTTTCTATTCCTGTTTTGGGGACAAAAAGGTTCAAAGCATGGAACAGGAGGAAGTCAATGAAATCAGAACTCCTGTACCAAAAGCTTCCAAGAAAAATATGGATTGGTTACAGGCCATAGAGGAGCTTAAGAAGGATTTTGAAAACTACATAAGAGAAGTGGAGGAAAAATTGGGAAGAGAAATGAAAATAATGGAAAAATATCATAAAAAGAGAGTAAAAAACCTGACTGAAGAAAATAACACCTTAAAAAATAGACTAAGTCAAATGGCAAAAGAGTCTCAAAAAGCCAATGAGAAGAATGCCTTAAAAAGCCAAACTTGCCAAATGGAAAAAGAATCCCAAAAGCTCAGTGAAGAGAATGATTCTTTCAGAATTAGATTGCAGCAAATGGAAGGTAGTGACTTTATGAGAAATCAAGATATTATTAATCAGATCCAAACAAATGAAAAAAATAGAAAGCAACATGAAATATCTCATTGGGGAGTACACTTTCCCAAGGTTCAGGGTTTTTGTGCAGCTGTTTTTAGAACTAGTGGTAGGGATTGCACATTTTTATTCTTCCAAAGTGGTTTGATGTAAATAGAGCCATCTACTTGTCTGTGCTCTGTTCTGTGAAAAACCACAAGTATTCTTTTCATCCCTGTAACTGTCAGGAGGTTCCCTGCTCCCTTGAGGCCACAAGCTATAATGTGCTTCTGCTCCTCTTTGCCCTGAGACTTCCACCCAGGAATGTGACATGGATCCCAGTTTGAGCAAAGCAATATAATCCAATCCCCAATGCCAGCAAAGAGATTCCTGTTATCTCCTTTTGACCAGTTGCTTGATCCCCTTACAGTCTGTGGCCTGAGAGCTTTGGAAGCAACCACTGCCACAGAGAAGCCACTTGATGTCTTCCAAGGCCTGCTTCTGGTTTGCTTGAGCCTGGTCTGACCTGGAGCAGCCTACACCAGACTGCACTGCATTCTCACCTTAGTGCAGCAGACATTTCCTACTGACCTTCTGAGTTGTCTTGACTTGCAAAATTGTTTCACCCTATCCTTTTTTAGGTTCTGATGCTCCAGGATTTGTTTTGCATCATTATCTTTAAGATGTTCAGGTTTGGGAGAAATCAGGAGTTCCTGCCTTTTCTCTGCCATCTTGGCTTTGTATTCTCAGTCGCATAAATTGAATGGATGAATATATAAGCAATGAAGATGAAATTAAAAACAAATTAGGAGTTATTTTGCCCAAATTTATGCCACTAAAATTGACAATATAAATTAAATTGCTGAATATTTTTTAAAAAATTACTTGCCTGAATTAATACCAGGGGAAATTAAATACTTAAATAAGGAAGAGAAATTGAACTAGCCATAAGAGAGCTCTACAAGAAAAAAATCCCCTGAACAAGCTGGATTTGGAAATAAATTCTACCCAACATTTAAAGAACAATTAATTCCAATATTACATAAAATGTTTGGGGAAATAGTTAAAGAAAGAATCCTACTAAATTCATCTAATGACACAGATATGATTTTGATACTTAAACCAGGTAAATCAAAAACTGAGAAAGACGATTACAGGCTAGTTACCCCAATGGATATTTATCCACACATTTAAAATAAAATGCACCATTGTATCAAAAAGAGCATGCAATATGACCAGTCTGCTTTTATCCACAGGAATGTAGGATTGGTTCGATAATAGGAATTTTATAAGTAAACTTAGCCACAGCAATAACAACAACAAAATCATATATCAATACACAGAGAAAATTTGTTGTTTTTTTTTAACAAAACATAACATAAATTCCTATTAAAAACACAAGAGAGCTTAGGAAGAAATGGACCCTTTCTTAAAATGATAGGAACTCTCTATCTAAAACCAAGAGTAAGTATTATTCATAATGGGAACAATAATACCCATTATCACAATTATTTAGTATTTTCCTAGAAATGTTAACTAGACATAAAGTACTAAGAATAGGAAAGAGGGAAACAAAACTCTCACTCTGCAGATAATGTGATGATATTCTTAGAAAATCAACTAAAAAAACAGGCAAAATGTTTAACATCTCCAACAAATTTGAAATAAATAATGTGAAATAAACCCACGTAAATAATCAAAATTTTTACATATTACTAACAAACACCAGCAGGATGAGCTAGAAAGATAAATTCTATTAAGAATACTGTAGATAGCTTAAATACTTAGGAGCCTACCTGCCAAGATACACAGAGGAACTATTTGAATACATTTACAAAACACTTATCACACAAATAAAGACAGATTTGAACAATTGGAGAAATAGTAATTTCTCAAGCATAGACCAAGTCAACAAAATAAAAATGACAGTTCTACCTAAATTAATATATTTGTTCATTTCCACATCAATCAAAATACCAAAAATTACTTTATTGAGCTAGATAATAATAATAGCACAATTTATGTGATAGAACAAAAGGTCAAGGATATCAAGGGAATCAATAAAAAATGTTTGGAAGCTGGACTTGCAGTTCCAATTTGGAAACTATATTACAAAACAGTAATCATCAAAATAATCTGTAACTGGACAAAAAGTATATTGGCAGATTAATGGATTAGGTATACAATACAGAGTAGAAAGCAAAAATAGTAATCTAGTATTTTTTTTAATAACTCAGAGATCTGTTGAGAGTAATAGCTCATTATTTGACAAAAAATATTTGAAAACTAGAAAGCATTTTTGTAGAACCTAGTCATAGACCAACATTCCCATTATATACAAAGGTAAATTGATAAATAGTTTATACATAAAGTTTACCATCAAAAGCAAATTTGCATAACTTGGAAAAAATATCTATCAGATCTATTAATAGGGGAAGAGTTTATGACCAAATAAAATAGGATCACAGGATATAAACTGGATGATTTTAATTATATGAAATTTAAAAGTTTTTGCACAAACATAAACAATGTAGTGAAAACTAATAGGAAGGAATGAAATTGAGGGAAATTTTTAATCAAGTTCTCTGATAAATATCTTATTTCTCAGATATTTAGAGGATTTAGCCACATTTATAATAATAATAACCAAACTCTGATAAATGGTCACAGTGACAAGACAGCTTTCAGAAGACTTTGAAAGCCATGCTAAAAATGCTCTAAATCACAAAAGACTATAGATAGAAAAATTTAAATATCTCTGTGGTATCACTACATACCCATCAGATCGGCTAATATTGAAAAAGAAAGTGAAAACTGCTAGAGGGGATATGGAAAAATACATCTACTAGTGTAGTGTTGGTGGAGTTGTGAACTGGTTCAACCATTCTTGACAACAATTTGAACTATGCCCAATGGGTTAAAAAGCAAAACAAAACTGTGCATACTCTTTGAGTGAGCAAATTCACATGAATTTGAATGTGATCACATGAAATAATATTTGACTACTCCTAGGTTTTTTATCTCAAAGAGATTGTTTTTTAAAGGAAAAAGGATCCATAAAAAACACAACTCTTTTTGTGGTATTATAGAATTGGAAACTGAATGGATGCCCATGAACTGGGGAATTACTAAATAGATTGTGGTGGATGATGGTAGTTAAATACTACTATTGAATTTAAGAAATGATGAAGTGGGTGGTTTAAAAAAAAACTAACAAAGACATATATGAGTTAATGTAAAGTAAAGTGAGCAGAATTAGGAGAACAGTGTGCACATAACAGCAATATTGTAATGACAGACTACTGTGAAAGACTTAGCTACTCTGATCAATACAGTGATCCAAGACAATTCCAAAGGGGTCATGCTGAAAAATGTTACTACCTTTAGAAAAAGAACTGATGAACTCTGAATGCAGATTGAAGCATATTTTCTTGCACTTCATTTTTCTTGCTTTTTTTTTCCTCTGGTAACATGGTTTATTTGGAAAAAAAAGGTCTTGTGTGACTTCATTGTATAACAGGTACTATATTTCTTTCCTTCTCTGTGGGAGGGGAACAGGGGAGAGAGAAAATTCAGAAGATGAAATATTATTTTTCTTTTAAAAATATTTTTAATTTTCAACATTCATTTTCCAAAGATTTTGAGATATAGATTTTCTTCCCATCTCTCCAGCACCCCCACCCCAATATGGCAAGCATATTGAATACCCCTTCCCTCAATCTGCCCTCTCTTATATCCCCCTTAAATTCCCCTCTTACTTTCTTTGGAAAGATGGATTTCTATACCCCATTGCCTGTATATCTTATTTCCCAGTTCCATGTAAAACACAAAGTTTTTTTTACTAAAAGTTGTTTTTAAAACTTTGATTTACAGATTTTCTCCATTCTCCCCTCCCCACCCACTCCCACTGACAAGACAAACAATTCAATATAGGTTACAAATGTATAGTAATGCAAAAAATTTTCATAGTTATCATATTGTGAAAAACTAGCTACATTTCCCTCTATCCTATCCTGCCCCATTTATTCTATTTTCTCCTTTGACCATGTCCCTTTTCAGAAGTGTTTGCTTCTAACTACCTTCTCCCTCAATTTTCCCTCCCTTCTATCATCCCCCTTTATCCCTTTACCCCCTTATTTTCCTGTAAGTTTAGATATCCAAATGAGTGTGTATATTATTCCCTCCTTAAAGCAAATCCAATGTGAGTAAGGTTGACTCTTCCCCTTTCACCTTCCTGCTCTTCTCCTCCATTTTAACAGCCTTCTCCTGCCTCCTTTATTTAATATAATCTACCCCATTCTATCTCTCCCCCCCTCCTCCCAATATATTCCCCCTCATCTCATTTATTTTTTAGATATCACCCCTTCCTATTCAACTGATCCTGTGCCCTCTGTCTATGTACATATGTACACATATATGCACACATTCACATATTCATTTATGCATACAGACACCCTTCTATACATATATACATACATACATATATTCCCTTCAACTATCCTTATACTGAGAAAAGTCTCATGCATTACAAATGCTATCTGTCCACGTAGGAATGTAAATAGTTCAACTTTAATAAGTTCCTTATGATTTCTCCTTCCTGTTTACCTTTTCATGCTTCTTGTATTTGAAAGTCAAATTTTTTCAGCTATTTTTTTTTTCATCAAGAATGCTCGAATGTTCTCTATTTCACTGAATATCCATATTTTCCCCTGAAGTATTATACTCAGTTTTTCTGGGTAGGTGATTCTTGGTTTTAATCCTACCTCCTTTGACCTCTGGAATATCATATTCCAAGCCCTTTGATCCCTTAATGTAGAAACTGCTAGATCTAGTGTTATGCTGATTGTGTTTCCATAACACTCAAATTGTTTCTTCCTGACTGCTTGCAATATTTTCTCCTTCACCTAGGAACTCTGGAATTTGCCTATAATATTCCTAGGAGTTTTATTATTTTTTGTTTCGGGGGGTTGGTGGTATTTTTCAAGATGTTAACAATGAATTCTTTCAATTTCTATTTTGCCCTCTGGTTCTAGAATATCAGGGCAATTTTCCTTGAGAATTTCTTGAAAAGTGATGTCTAGGCTCTTTTTTTTTATCATGACCTTCAGGTAGTACAATAATTTTTAAATTAGCTCTCCTGAAAGGAATTTGAAGATCCTCTTGTATATAAAAGCTTACAGGTATGTAGCACTTAGTTTCAGGCTCATGATTGCAGCAAGCATTGAGATCCAGAGCTTGTGAGTCCCAACAGTGGGAGGAACTTCCTGTTGTGACAGGAAGGGGTGGAACAGGGAGGAACTAATACCACATATAGTGAAAAGCACAAGCTGAGAGAGGCCAGCACTGTTTGGAGTGAGCTTCTGGAGGTTCAGCTGCTACTGCTGGAGAGAGAGAAGAGAACTAAGAACTGAACTGAAAACTGAGAAGAAGTGAGAAGACAAATGAGAACTGAGGACTGAATTTAGAATTGAGAAGAAATGAGAAAAGAGAAGTGGGAGGAGGCATGGCTGAGGTGTCTGTACTTTGTCTGCTTTGGTGTTACTTTGTCAGATTCATCTGCTGTTAGAGTATGGTGCTGTTGTTACAGAAGGCATGTGACCTTGCTGCTGGTTCAGAGGCCCTGAAAGAGGATTTTCTTGTTGTATGTTTTCAGAAAGGTGGAAGGAGGGTCTTGCTGGTGATTTCAGAGGTATTGGGACTATACCTATGATTTGTGTTGAGTTCTCAGACCTTGTTGATGGTTCTGAGCTGATTTCACAGGCAGAAAGTGATTGATGAGGATGCTGGCAGTGTGTGTGGATGTTGTTATGTCTTCCTAGGAACAGAGACTGTGAAGAACTTGAGGTGGAACACACACTGTGAACTTCAGTGTGGAATGGGAACTGGATGAGAACTGCATAAGAAGCTGGACAATGAACTTTCTGCATTTGAACCTAGGTGACAGTTGTGTAAATTCAGGCAGGAGCTGGGACCATGGAAGAGGAACCATGGAAGCTGAGAGCCAGCCTCAAGTCGAGATGAAAAGACCTCTCTTTGGCTGTTTAAAACAAACTGAAAAGATTATGATTTCCTTGGGATGGAGAACTTTGACCTCCACATTTAGATGATTAAATTAAGGACTTCTCCAATTAAGAAAAAAGAGGACTTTTTAGGTGAAGAGATTAAGACAATGTAACCTACGGGTGAGAAACTTTGATGTTTTCACTTTGTGTCATTAAGGAGCCCTGCCTTCTTAAGGGTGATTGTATTAAGAACATACTAAATGAAGGATATACTAAATGAAAGTTAACTTTTTCTTAAAACAATGTCACCACTGTGGTGAAAACGCTGTGGCCTCTTACTGATAAGTTGTTATGCCATAACATTCTGAATGCTGTTTTTTGATTTCTGTGAATGTTTTATCTTTGTTCCTGAATAAGAAGACTTCTTTATACTGTGTAATCAGAAACTTGAAAGCTGTTCACAACAGCAGTCCTCTGGAAAGCTGCTCATGCTTGGCTTTATGTCAAGTCAGTGGTTTTTCCAATGAGATATTTCAAATTGCCTTCTATTTTTTAATTTGTTTTATAGCATATTGATTTCTCATAAAATCATTAGCTTCCATTTGCTCCAATCTAATTTTGAAGGAATTATTTTCTTCAGTGAACTTTTGAAATTCCTTTTCCATCTGACCAAATCTGCTTTTTAAGGCATTCTTCTCATTGACTTTTTGGACCTCTTTCACCGTATGTGTTTGTCTATTTTTTAAGGTGTTATTTTATTCAGTCAGGCACTTGACTTGTTTTTCATGCCTTTCTTGCATCATTATCATTTCTCCTCCCAATTTTTCCCCTACTTCTCTTACTTGATTTTTAAAATCCTTCTTGGGCTCCTCCATGGCCTGCAACCAACTCATATTTTTCTTGAAGGCTTTCAGTGCAGGAGATTTGACTTTGTTTTCTTCTTCTTGTTTTATATTTTGATCTTTTTTGTCCAACAAAAAAGTTTTATAGTCTGATTGTGCTTCCTTTGTTTGCTCATCTTGCCAGCCAATTATTTGAGTTTTGAGCTCTTTGCCAAGGTAGAACTCTGCTTCCAGAGTGGAGAGTGCTGTGTCCCAGATTTCTGGGGTTTTGAGCACCTGTTGTCAGAGGCTTTTCCAGGCACTTGCCTCAGAACTCTGAGGATGACTGCCTCTCCATGGTCTCAACAAACTCTGCCACACTAGCTCTCCTCACCCCAGGATTGCCACCTAAGACTGTGACCTACATCCAAGAAGGGCAAAGCAAAAGAATCCTGTCTCAGAGCCAGCAAAGAGATTCCTGCAAATGCCCTCTGGTTGGCCACTCGGTCCCCCTGAGTATGTAAAACTAGAAGTGGAAGAAGCAGAAGTGGCAGCTGTTACAGCTGATGCCACCTCTGCTGCCCTGGGGGCAGGGGCTGGCCCTGCTCCTCTTTCACCCATTTCCAGCTGAGTACCCTATTGACCTTTTAGTTTCTCTTTAGTGTTTATGGCTTGAGAAGCCTCCAAACCACCACATGTGCCAGTGATTCACTCTCCTGAAATCTGCTCCACCAGTCTGTGCCCTGGGTCTGGGCTGGCGTGGCTCATGTGGGACTGTGCTTGGCTCCCAGTTTGGTGTGGTAGACCCTTCCTGTTGGCCTTCTAGACTGCCTTCAGAGGGAAATTTGTTTCTCTTTGTCACTTTGTGGTTTCTATAGCACTATGATTTGTTTAGAGTCATTTTTTACAGGTATTGGAGGTGGTTAGAGAGGGAGCTCAAGGAAGTTACTGCTTCTACTTTACCATCTTGGCTTCATCTCCACTAAAATAATTTTTTAATAAAGTAAATTTAAAATTTACAAAATATTCTCTTATAATTACTTCAGAGTCATTTCTATAGATCTACATGTTTGTATGGTCTCTGATTTTTATAAGTTTATATGGTAATCACTGAGCTAAGAATAACACCTGTATTCTATGTGCCAGATATGCCAGTAAAGCTATTAAATGTCTATGTCTGTTTCCATCTCTTTTGTGCTCTCTCTTCTCTTCCACCCGTTGCTCCTATTTTTGTGAATTCTAGCTCAGTGATCTTGGACAAGTCACTTAGACTATGTTTGCCTCAATTGCTGCAATGTAAAATAACACCACCTACCTCACTGGGTTATTGTGAAGATCACATGAGATAATGTTTTTAAACACTTAGCACAGTCCCTCACACCTTATAGACGTTAGGAAAATTCTTATTCTCTCTGTCTCTCTGCTTCTCTGTGGCACTGTCCATCTGTCTCTGTCTCTGTCTTTGTGTCATTGTCTGTCTCTCTGTCTCCTACCCCTTTTCTCTTCCCACTCTCTTCCCTGTGTAGCCAAACAGAATGTATCTAATTATTTTTCCAAATGACAATCATTAAAAAATGTAAAAAACAAAAATCTGGCACTTCTTCCTCTCCTACCTTTTCTTGCAAAGAAAACATAGCATAGTTTTAAGGCCATTTATCAACTTGATCATCCTGCTTTGGATGCTCTCTAGTTCATCAACAAAAACCCAAACTATATATTTCTCTGACTTTTCTTCTCTGACTGTTCTGATAAAATGGAACTCAGTCTCTATTTGGGGAAAAACACATATGGCTGCATGAATGATGAAAACAGAGTGAAACAGTATTTTGGAGAAAATTTAGAAGTCATCTAATCCACAATTTTCCATTTTTCATATAAAGAAAATGACTTGCAAAACTATTGTGACTTTCCCAAGGTCACACAGTTTGCTACTGACAAAAAGGATTCATTCTTTTGACTCCTGTTTGACTTCACTTTCTACTCCACCTCACTGCTTCTTTTAAAGGTGCCTCAGTAGTTAGTAGGCTTACTATCTTGGGGTGTGGGTAGCAGAGAGATGGGGAGAAAATTTGTAACTCAAAATCTTGTGGAAAGGAATGTTGGAAACTAAAAATAAATTTAAAAAAGAACTAGGGAAAAATAAAGATGCCTCAAACACTTACTCTAAGCTTTGCTTAATTTCTGGAAGAACTGAGCCTCCAGTAAGGGGAAATACCTTGCCTGTAATAATCAGTAATGATCATAAGAACCCATGTTCCGCTGCTTGCCAGGATAACTTATCTGTAGTTGAGTCTACATCACAGCTTCAGATTTAGCTTTAAATCACATTGAGAGTTTTCTTTCTCATATGGAATTATCATTGTTAGTAATAAATCACACAAAACGTAAATTATGTAAAAATAAGAAACATGGAAAATTCATTATTTTTATAGGGAAATATATTTTGAAATATGAAAATGTATTTAAAAAATAATTCAGATCAGTGGAACAAGACATAAATCATAGGAAACATCAAGATATAATTACACACTGATAGTGAAGTGTACCATGAAGGGATAAGAGCATTTTTTTCCCCACAGAATGAAAATGACAAGCTCAGATCATGAAGTGCACTATGCACAATCGGGTGTAGGCTCTGTCAGCCTCTGAATCATTAACATCCTCAGTTTCACGGACAAGACATTATCAGCTCTATGATTATGAGCAAAACAATTGTCAGCTGCCAACCTTCCCTAACAAGGCAATTAAACATTTTATGTTGTGTGAACTGAGAAAAAAAAAATGGTCAAAAGCAGCCAGAGGAGGGAAAGATCAGACAGTAACTTTCCAATAGGAATTTCAGGGATCAAGAAATATCTCTGAATTAGTCTGAATTGTCGTCACAAATATATGTCAATTTATTATATGTATGCTAAGATATGTGTACAAGAATGACAGAATGGCATAATGAGTAAATTGATCTTTAATTTTCAAGATGTGCACAAATCGTATCACTAGCTCATATTAATTGTGACCCTGGACAAGTCTTTAAACTTCTCAGGGCCCCTTGGAAATTCTCTGAGACTATAATTCTTAGAGAGTGGAGAAGGATTCAAAAATAGAACTATAGGTCCATATCATGAATGAATATTGATTCAAAAAGTGTAAGTTCATGACAAAAATATATATTACCAAAAAAGCAGTCATTATCATTAAGTTATGAACTTGTACCACAGATGCAAGAATTGTTCAACATTAGGAAATGAATTAGTGATGCAAAAACACAACACCTTTAGTTGTATTAGTCATATAAAAAGCATAAAAATACTTACTGCATGATTATATCAAGAGATTCATAAAAATGGAAAAGCATAACTCTTAATTATGCTTTTAAAAAAAAGTCCTAGTAGTGCAAGGCCATAGGAACATTTATTTTAATTTGATAATGTATTTAAAATGAAAAGCTTATATTATAGATTGTCTTAAATATTAGAAGTTTTCCCAGTACGTGTAGGAATAAAGCAAGGATGTCCTTTTAACTTTTTATTTGCCATAAAGGTATCAAGAGCAATAAGACAAGAGGAAGATATCAAATACAAAAAGGTTAGCAAAGAGGAGGAAAAAAAATCTGTGTTTGCAGATGACATGGTTATTGCTTAGAAAATTTTAGGGAATAAACAATAAACTAATTGTGATAGTGGCTGTTGTTAGCTTGAAGGCTATAATGTAAACTCACAAAAAATTAAATATCATACTTTTTTTTTTTTTGCTTTTTAGAGGGCAATTGGCGTTAAGTGACTTGCCTAAGGTCACATGGCTAGTTTTTGTGTTAAGTGTCTGAGGCTGGATTTGAACTCAGGTCCTCCTGACTCCAGAGCTAGTGCTCTATTCACTGTGCCACCTAGATGCCTCCAATATCATTCTTATGTAACTGGTAAATAAGAAAGTTCTGTACTAAATAAGAAAATTTAAGAGTCAATAAAAGATAGGGAAACCCCATTTAAAATAATTATTAAAAATTTTGAACTCTATCTGTCAAAGCACACTCGATACATAGATATCATTAGAAACAAACCAAAAAAAAACTTAAATAAAGATCAACTACACTAATTGAATGTTCACTACTTATATCTATATTATTCTAATATAATACAAATGGTAATACTATTGAAAGTAATCTATAATTTTAGTTCTAAAGCAACCAAACTAAAAAAGAGATATATTATTGTAATGGAAATACAAATTTAAAGATCTTCCCTGCCCCTAGGCTAAAGTGCACCTGGAGCCTGGGTTGGTAGGCTCATTTTTTCAGTAGATACTTTTGATTGGACAGTGGGTCCAGAAAGTTGTTACATTCTCTGAGCCAGGAGAAGGCTATATAAGTCCTGATGTGTAGCTTTGTTTTGGGGGCTCACTTTGAGAAGTGTTCTGTGATTTGAGAGCCCCTCCCTCTCCCCCCCACTCCCCCTGCTTTGAAAAACCCAGATGTTGATTTGGTATTGATGTAATGTTTGGACAGTTTGGAAATCTGTCTACTTGATCTATTTCTGTCTTGATAATTCTTTCTGTATATTCTGAAGTTGGGGGTGTTGACCTTTTTCCCCTGAACTAGGTAAATGATACATATTTAACTGATTAAAGTAAGCTTGTTAACCCATTTTGAGTTGCTTTCTTTTAAAAAAGCAGATCTAAGAACCTGAGTTGCGCAGCCACCCTGGGGACGCTTGGGGTGCTTGTTGCTACAATTATAGAGTTAGGAAAATGAATAAGGAAGAAGAAAATACCAAAAATATCAGGGAAATAATGAAAATTAAAAATGAGAATGAAGAATAGCACATCCAAATTTTAAAATATTTTATAAACTAGTAATGATCAAAACTATGTTTGTACAGAGACACAGTAGATAGAGTGCTGGACTTACGGTCAGGAAGACCTGAGTTCAGATGCTGCCTCAGACACTTGTTGTTTTACTCCAGACATGTCACTTAAGTTACTCCTTCCTCAGTTCTTCAGCTGCAAAATGGGGATAATAATTATACTTACTTCCAAGAATGACTTTGAGGACAAATTGAAATAAAATATATAAACATTTTGCAAACCATATAGTAAAAAAAATGCTAGCTATTATTATGTTTTAAGAAATAAGAAATCAGTGAAACATCCAAATAAAGAAGAATTAGAATCAAACTCATTAACACTGTATTTGATACATACAAAATGAAAAATCAACTAAGAAATAACTCCCTATTTGACAAGAATTACTAGTAAAAATGAAAACCAAGCTGGAAGAAATTTATTTTTTACCAATATATTATACTATAAGCTATAATGAGTTCAAAATGGATATGATTATATTGAAAAGTAAATCATAAAAAGAGAAAAAAAGATAATGTATCTTCCACAGCTATGGATAGAGGACAAATACTTAAGTAAACCAATGGCAGGAGCTGTTACAGAGGATTAAAAGAGAAAATTTCTATTCCCTGAAATTGAAAAGCAAGACGACAAGAAAAAGCTGTTAATTGAAACAAAAATAATCTTTTTATCACAAATTTCTTATAAAGGTCTGATACCAAAGAGATGTAGACACCTAACAGAAATATATAAAAACAAATGCTATTCCTTAATAGATAAATGTTAGAGTGATAGAAAAAAATTATTCTCAAAAGAAAAAAAAGCATAATCATATAAAAGAAAGTTCCATATCACTCCAATAAAAATCAATGAAAAATAAAAATAAAATAAAAAATAATGAAATTAAACTCTGAACTATCATGTCCTGTCCATCAATTTGTCAACGTTGAGAAATATCTGAATAGTTATTGTTGGGAAGATTGTGGAGAGATTAGCACTCTAATAAATTTTCTGTGGCATTGTGAATTAGTCTATCCATTCTGGAAAGCAATTTGAAATTATTTAAAGAGTGAATATGATATTCATACCCTTTGGCCCATGAATTTGACTGCTAGGTATATATTCCAAGGAGGACAGTGACAGATACATAAACAAAAAAATAAAAAGTATTTTACCAGAGTGTTTATAAAAATCTGGAAACAAAGTAGATGTCCATTGATTAGGGAATAGATAAATTGTGGGTTATGAATATAATAAAATAGTACCGTGTTGTAAGAAATTATGAAAGTGACAAATACAGAGCAACATGGAAATAATTATGTGAATTGAAGAAACATGAAAAATTAGAACCAGGAAAGCAGTATGGAAAATTATTACAACAATATAAATGGAATGATTAACAAAATAATTATAATTGAATACTGTAAAATTTTACTATCCAATCTAGGCTTCAAAGAAGAATTTTGAGAAACTTTTTCCCCTGCTTCTTTCAGAAGTGAGGGATCATGAGTTTGCAATATTGCATTTATCAGCAGACTTTCTAAATATATTGTTTAGTTTTGTTTAACTTCCCTCTTTCCTTGTTATTTTGGCTTGGTTTAAGATATGGCTCTGTGGAAGAAGAAAGGTGAAGATATACAGTGGTAAGAGTATGTGATGTAAAAACAACCGTTCCTAGCAATATATGTACACACAGATATATGTGTAGTTGTGTGTGTATAAACAAATCTTTAAAATCATATTCTCAGAAATCAAAGTTATATATTCTGGGGCACACAAATTAACCCAATTTCTATAATATATCATAGAAAGAAAGCTGCCACAAATATTTTAATAAAGTTGCTCAAAATGTGAACAATAGTTTCAGTGATTATTTATTTCTTGTTGCTTTCCATTTAAAGTTGCCTATGTTGGAAGGTCTGTTCTCAAGCCAAGGACTGGCTTATTTAGTACTGATGGTTTGTGGTCATTCTTCTCCTCGCCACCAAGGTTTCACTAGAAAGTGAAAAATTAAGCTTATTGAAGCTATCAAAACACTGATTATAAATAGAAATTAGTCAGTTATCAGTTTAGCCATAATACAATACAGAAGTATCTGAGTTTTCCAAACGATAATAGCTGGGGGAAATAATAACAAGAACACTTTGCAGTATTTCCTCCTCACTCTCCCCCCCTCCTCCCAGTATAGAGGGTCCCATTTCTTATTATTTTAAAAGTTCCTTATATATATTTTGTCACTCAGTTCATGAATTTTTCCAGTTTAAACACTAAGTGAATTTTTGATAATTGGAAGATATCTTTATTACCTTTGATGCATTTAATCTTTTAGAAATTATGAAAAGAAATACACAGAGTCTCAATCAGTGTGAAATTACTTGTGTTCTTTATATCACTGAGGACAAGATCTTGGCTTTAATAAAAAGCCTTGAGAAGTCTTCATTTGAGAATATTTGAATCCTAAGTTGTTGACTTAGTGGTTAAAAATGCATTTTGTAAATTGATTTTATGTAATAATGATATAGTTCTTAGAAGACTAAGTACACCTTAAATTACAAAAAAACAACTAGTTAAGATCATTCATAGGAAGAAGTTTGGTCATGGTTGTGAAAAATGATATTTTTACTTGTAATCAAATAAAATTGGACTGAAATTGGAATTAAGGTTTTTTAAAAGTCAAAACTTAAGTTTAGCATTTTCTTAGAATGCCTGTTTCAAAGGGAAAAAAATATTCTAAGACATTACATCTTGGTATAATTGAAAGAATATTGGACCCAGTATTGAGAGACACAGTTTTCACTCAAGCATATAATATTTGCAAACTGTGTGTCATTACAAAAGTCACTTCACATGTCTGGATTGTGAAGTTTTGCTAGGTAATGGCTAAGGTCACTTCCAACTCTAAAATAGTAAACATCTGAGAATATATGTGGTCTATTTTAAAGAAACAAATTCATGTAGCCTCCACATGCCACCCCATTCTTGTAGGTAATAATTTAAAACATTAAGCATTCAGAGAATAAAATTCCAATGTTGATTCTTTTAGGAATTTGACTAAATAGCCAATGAAAGAAGATATGCTGGTCTGCCTCAGTTTTATTGTACTAACATTCTTTATGTTCTGTTTTTAATGAAAGTTGTTTAAATATGTAGGATTTCATTTTTAAAGATGGAAAAGCTGGGGTGGCCAGGTAGCACAGCTAGTAACAGCACCAGCCCCAGAGTTGGGACGACCTGGGATTGAATCTGGACTCTGATACTTAGCACCACACCCAGAAATAACTAGCCATGTAACCTTGAGCAAGCTACTTAACCCCAATTGCTTAAAAAAAAAAGATGGAAAAGCACACTGACATGAACACCTTCCCTTTTTCAATAACCTTGAGAAGGTCAGATTACATAAAAGAATCCCATGGTGTTTATATTTCTTCATACATTTTAACTCTCATCCAAGGAATATTAGGATTATGTTGTTGTCCAAAGAGGCAAAAGATTTTTAAAGATAGCTTGACACACTAGAATATTCCCTTCAATGATAATGTGTTAGTGGCTGAAAAGGTGAGACTGTTTACCTAATTAGTGGGAGAAAGAGGAGTGTTAGATAGAAGCTCCAAAAGTGTTGAAAGCCTGAGAAAACACATCAGTTTGAGAGAAAATCAAAGCCTGAAAAAGCTGTGTATAGAGGAATTGTAAAGAAAATGGAAAATTACTAGAACTGGAGGAAAATAGCAAAGAAAGTGAGAAAAAAAACCCAAGATGCTGCAGAGAATCTGACCCCAATTTCCTCTCAAATTACTGAATTGTATCATTCCTGTAGCTCTGGATGACATATTCACTAGGGTGCTAAGGGAATTAGCTAACGAACTTAGTGAAGCACTGGCAATTATTTTTGAAAAGTCTCCTAAAATTGGGGAGGTGCCATGTAGGAAGTATAGAAAAAAGAAGTCAATGTTATTCTTGTATGGGAGTTGGATGGGGGAAGAGCCAAAGGAATAATCTTCAAGTTAATTATTATAATTTTATACACTAGGAAAAAATAACAAACACTACACAAACACCTCTGTTCATGTGCAAAATTAACAGAACTTCAAGCAATAAGCATGTGCCCATTTAGTGCTGAAAATATTTAGTATGAGTGTGAATATATGTATCTGTGTGTGTGCAAGAGAGAGAGAGAGACAGAGACCGAGACAGAGACACAGAGAAAGAGAGAGACAGAGAGAGAGAGAGAGAGAGAGAGAGAGAGAGAGAGAGAGAGACAGA
>NW_027186540.1:1512873-1549442 GCF_028583685.1 Petaurus breviceps papuanus | reverse complement strand
AGAGACAGAGAGAGAGAGAGAGACAGAGACAGAGAGAGAGACAGAGACAGAGAGAGACAGAGACAGAGACAGAGAGAGACAGAGAGAGACAGAGAGGTATCATGTATTAGTGATTTGTGGAGGATTGTTCCTATTTCCCTAATGAATCTATAAGAAAAAAAAACATGCTCTGAAAAAATAATTGATCTTTCAGGAAGGAATTTAAGACTATAATGAGAACATACATGCATGCATATATATTTATTGTAATGAATGATCCTTATAAAATTAAGTCATCTTGGTTTAAATGTGAAAATTATCTTTTAGGCTGAAAGGCAAGGGATCCCAAACAAAGAATACTGGTGAATGGCACTATTTCAAGTAGGAAGTGTGAAGTCTGGTCAAAAGTGACATCCCCCTACATGAGAGTAAACAGCATATTAATGATCTTTGCAGATGACATGTGTGGAGATTGTGTTACAGGGAGCAATCATCACTGAGTCATCATATTAACAATATGTTTTAAAATACACATAAATAAGAACCTAGGAGAGGACATCTGATCTAGAAATCATGAAGTGACTTGTCAGGGGAAAATGTTCTGGAAATTTATTGAGAGGGAGTAAAAGAAAAGTTCCGGGAAGGATCTATAGACAGATTCTTATCTTTCCTTTCTGTTTAAAACTAAAAACATCCCTAGATTTCAAAGGTAGCTTCCTACCTGTCTGACTTCAATGGACAATCAATTGACATTTTATTAAGTACCTACTGTGTATCAGCAACCATGCTACCTATAGGTTACCTTGCTCCCTACTTGTTAGCATTATCTTCATCCTTTTCGATCTCCATATCAAATTAAAAAAAGAAAGTTAATTATGCTTGATATAGGTTAGGTGATGCCTCCTTCCTTCCTTCCTTCCTTCCTTCCTCCATTCCTTTCTTCCTTCCTTCCTTCATCCCTCCCTACCTCCTTCCCTCTCTTCTTCTCCTTCACTCCTTTCTCCTCTTCACCTCCCCCTCTCTGTCTCCTGTCTCTTTCTCCCTGTCTTTTCCTGACTCTGTCTGCCTGTCTGTCTCTCTCCGACATTTAAAGTACAGGGCAGATGCTCAGGGTACAAAGATAAAAATAATACATACTTGTTCTACTCTCAAAGTTGGGAGGAGGTATAGGATAACAATATGTGCTCAAGTAACTGAATGCAAAATATGTACTATATTGATACAAAGCAATATGCAGGAGTAAGGACAAAGAGAGGAGAAATGAAGATAGACTTCTAATAGAATGTGGACCTTGAGCTGAGCTTTGAAAGAAACTCAGAATTTTATTAGGAAAAAGCAAGCAGGGAATTCATTCCAGGCATAGAGAAAAGCTTTTGACAAGGGAGGAAAATGGGAGATGGACAATCATGTATGGGGAACAACAGATTGGCCTGTTTGGCTGGAACACAGATTCTGTAAAAGAGAAAAATATGAAGCAATCCTGAAAAAGAAAGTTGGAGCAAGATTGTTAAAGGCTTTGTATCAAAAGAGGGGTTTGTCTTTTATCCCATAGGAAAGAAGAAGTCATCGAAGGCTCCTGAGCAGGGAAGTAACATGGTCAGACCAGTCTTTTAGAAGTAGCAATTCCATTGCTTTATCAAAAATGGATAGCAAAGGTGAGAAATTAGAAGGGAGACAAATAAGGTTATTACAGTAGTATGGGTAGGAAATGATGTGGGCCTGAGCTGGGATGATACATATGAGAGTGGATAGGATGCAGATAATTATGAAAAACGTTGTAGTGGAAGTTTCAGCAAGGAATAATAATTAATTTGATACAGAAGTGAAGGATCTTGGTGTCTCCAGAAGAAACAGGTAAGTTAGGAAGACAGGAAAAGTTGGGAGAAAAGACAATGAGTTCTGTTTCGGACATATTGAATTATAGTCGTCCAGAAGACATTTAGATAGATGTATCTAATATCTACTTTCTCCAGGTAGTGATGTGGAACCAAGCTTTGAGAAACTGGGGCTGGATCTATAGATTTAAAAAATCTCTGCCTAGTTATTATATCTGAGTCCATGGAAGCTGATAATATTATCAAGAAATAATATAGAGAAAGAAGAGTCAATCTATTACAGAACCCTGGGTTACACTCATAGATAGGAGCTGGGATATTCATGATTTTCCAGAAAAACAGACAAAAGAATGGCCACAAAGGAAGGATATCCAGAGAAGAGCAGTGTAGTGAAAATTCAAGTAGGATAGTATCTAGTGGAATTTGGTAGTCAGAAGTATTAAAGAGGAAATTTCAGACTTATGGATTCAATCCTTTCACTTTAATATATATTTTAAAATATTCCCAGGTGGTACTGCGTTGTGGTGTCAAATAAGTGTCTTCCTGGGATAGGGAAAGAGTTAGTACATATACTTAGGGGAAGGGAGCCAATCAAGGAAGAATAAAAAGGATTGACAAGTAGCAATGAGGATATACATGATACTATATATCATGATTGTACAGTGGGCCTAATAATTATAATTGTGTGGATTCCTCCAATGGCCTTCAGTAATAGAAGTAGAGGATTGGAATAGTGACAATAATCCAGCGTTATGTTGAATAGTTATAAGATAAAGGGGAAAGGAATATAAAATTGAGCTGACTAACTAGAAGATCAGGATTTTGTAGTGTGGAATTTAAGATCAGGACAGGGTTTATTGATTGAGAAATCAAGGTGGAGGGAGTACAATGGCTGTATGCTGTTGTGAGAATAAAGAATGTGTTTAAGCACAGGGAGAGATAGAAACAGAGCATGGTCAACTAGGAGAATTTCAGTTATGGAGAGTAGGTGTTGGAACACTTCTAAGTGATGATCATGGAAATGCTAAAGCTGATGTATAGTGGAGGGGAATGAATGTGTAGATCATGGATCCTGAAAGGGTTGATGAAATAGGAAGTAAAGGTATTCAAAGGCATGTTGATATGTAAATTGAAGTCCGAAAGTTTAAAAAAAAATGAGGGTGGAGTTGAAAACTGTGAATTAGGTATGAAACACCTTAAGAAATGAGGGAGAATGGTCTATTCTATAATTGTAAGAAAATATTTGTGTATGAACTTAATTGATTATTATATGGACGTTTAACTTCTAAAAAAGTGGAAAGAACAGTGGATTAAGAGTCAAGGGACCTGAGTAATATTCTTTTTTCAGTAATCAATAAACATTTATTAAATACCTATTATGAACCAGGATTTTATTGTTCTAAGTACTGGGGATACAATTAAGAAAAAGAGAGACAGTCACAATCTAATGGAGAAAGACAATACAGAAAAGAAAGATGAAAGGAGAAAGAAGGGGTGCTGATGAGGGGTAAGATGAACTTTCAAGTGATGAGATTATCTACTGAGAGGCATGATGTTCTGTATCTAAATCAAGCAGGATAGCTGAAATAAAAAGAAAAATTAAATTAAATTAACTTCTAATCTAAAATAAAATAGAAGAAGGTTTAATGCCTTTAAAATATACAAAAAAAAACAAACTCCATTTTACATTATGTTAGTGGTTGGTTGATAGAATAAAATGATTACACTTCCAGTCCACTCAGTGTGATCTAAAGTATGTTTATACAGTGCTGCTCAACCTTCACTTAAGACAGGTTCTCTTTTCTCAGTTTTCATATCTATCATTTTCTTGTAATGTCTTGAACGTAGATAAATGGTTAACATTATGGTATCTTGGAAATGGAGTTACCCAGGCAAGGAAAAAAAAATTGTCAGTTGTCCAGTTATTTAGCAATAAATCTCCTATTCTCTGGGTACAATTAAAATTTTTGATTGTGGAAACCATAGCTACATTTTGTGTATGGTTAAGTAGTACTTACAGAGTATTAAAATGGGGGGATCTTAGATTTCAGAGGGTCTTTGCTAGATTAAAATATCTAGCTTAATAACTTGATTAGTGAAATGAATTTGAGGTCTGTTCCACATTGAAGTGATTTAATTTATACTTTTCCTGTTGCCTTTTCTTTTGACATTGTCTTAACTGAGCTATACTGGGGTCTCTTTGTGTAGGAGAATTATTGGAGTTGAGAAATGAAAAGGGCCAGAAACTTTGTGTTTACAGAAAAATAAAGCTAACAGAGTGGGTAATCTCATGTCTCTGGATCCTGACATATGTTCAGATACTCAAATAAGAGTCCTCAAAATAGGATTCTCTCTCTCATCTTTAAAGGTCACAGTAAATTGGTGGCAGAATTAGGATTATCTCTTCTGACTTTAAAAAAAATATATATTTTTGCATTCTTTTTAAACTTTGAGCTCTAAATTCTCCACTTCACTTCCCTCCTCTCCCATACTCCACGAGAAAGTAAGCAATATGAGATCAATTGTACATGTGAAATCAAGCAAAACATATTTCCATCTTAGTCATATTTCAAAAAAAGCAAGAAAAATAAAGAAAGTGAGAAGACTACACTTAAATTTGTATGCAGAATTCATCAGTACAATATCTGGAGCTATATAGCTTTTTCCATCACAAGTAGTTTGTAATTATCTTGGATCATTGTATTGATCAGAGTATCTGAGTTTGTTACAAAGTTGATCATCATTACAATATTGCTATTACTGTGTAAAATGATCTGGTTCTGTTCACTCTACTCTGCATACAGGTCTTCCAATATTTTTCTGAAACCATCCCACTTGACATTTTTTAAATTTTATTTTTAATTTATGGAATAAAGCGTTGCTATAATATATTATAATAAAAAAATGGTTATACATGAATCTGCAAATCTCTTATGTACAACTTCCTATTACTTTGAAATATATAATAGTTATCATATGCCTCTTTTTTTTCTTTCTCCCCACCTCCATGGCTTCCATTAAACTCAAATATGCTTGTATACACAATACACATATATGTATAGATATGTATGTGTATCTGAATTATGCATGTATATGTGTATGTAAAATTATTCTATACATAGTTCTGTTCATCACTTCATTCTCTGGATGCAGGTAGCATCTTTCTTCATGTGTTCTTTATAGTTAATTTGGGTATTTATAACGGTAAAAATGACTTATTTGCTCAAAATTTTTCTTAGAACAATATTGCTATTACTGTATACCATATTCTCTTGGTTCTGCTCATTATTATATCATCATATACATCATCATATATTATTCTTCATTATTTTGTGCAAGTCTTTCCACGTTTTTCTAAGACAATTGAGCTTATTACTTCTCATTACACAGTAGTTAGTATCCCATTACAATTATATACCACAAGTTGTTTAGTCATTCCCCGATTGATGGAGTTAAATTCCAATTGAGGCAGTTCTGGGAAGATGATGGAGTAGGTCCAAATTTTCCTCCACAAACAGATAGAAAATCATCATGAAATGAATATAGAACAGCAAAAATATGTGGGGTAAAGCAGTTTTCCTTTTAAGACATCTTGAGAAGACCTGAGGATAGAATGTCCAGGGGCTGAGGTTTTGCCTAAGTGAAGTGTAGACACCTCCAGCCTGACTCCACTGAATCAACAAACATCAGATCCTGGAGCAGCTGTCAGGAAGCCAATGAGTCCTCAAATTCACTTCAAGTTTCACCTCACACAAGGTCTCAAGAAACTTCACCTCACATCCTCAGGAACTTTCACCTCTTGAACATTTACCTCACAAGCTTTCATCTGAGGAATAGCAGATGGCTGAGTGTGGGAATATTGAAGGAACTCCTCCCTCCCCATCCTGTTTCTGGAAATCAGGCCCAGAACTGATGACCAGACTGAACCTGGACTTCACGTGATGGTGGGCTAGAAGGAATAAACAGATGCAGGGGAATGTGGAACTGCAGGGAACCAGAACATTTGGGCTCCTTAATTGACACTTAGAGGAGAAGAAAAGTCCCTGAAGTTGAGCCTGTGGGTAGAATTCAGAAAATAACAGTAAAGAGAACTTGAGGCCTAGGGCAATATTACCCCAAATTCAGTATTAAAACTTGATATAATAATAATAATAATAATAATAAGCTGCTAAAAATAAAATAAAATACTGGAGGGTTTGAGGGAAAAATAGGCACACTAATGAACTGCTGATAAAGTGGTGAACTGGTCCAGCATACATCATTTTTGATAGGTGCAAAGTGGTACCTCAGAGTTTTTTTTTTATTTGTCTTTCTCGAATTAATACTGATTTATAGTATTTTTTTTTGTTTGACTATAGATAGCACTGATTTCTTCTTCTGAAAAAGTCCTGTTTATATTCTTTGGCCTTTTATCTATTGGGGAAAATCTCTTATTTTATAAATTTAACTCACTTTGATATACAGTATTTATTTCAGAAGTGATTTTGTCAGAAGAACTTAATGTATTTAAAAAAATATAACTTCATAGTCTATTATACCTTTTAGCAAAATATAATTTCCCCGTTTGTCTTTTAATTAGGTCTATTTTTGTTTTTGCTTTGTCTGAAATCATGATTGCTACTTTTGCCTTTTTTTAGTGCAACAAATGTGTATTATTCTGCTCTAATCCTTTATATTAAATCTGTGTATATCTTTCATGGCAACATATTCTTGGATTCTGATTTCTAACCCATTCTGCTAACTGCTTGTTTTATGGGTGAGCTCATCCCATTCATATTCACAGTTATGATTACTGTGTATTTCCCTCCCTCCCATTTTCTTCTTTCTATCTCTCTCTTTATCTTATCTTTTGTCAATAGTCTATTTTGCTTCTAACTATTGCCTCCCTTAACCTGTCCTTTTATCTTCCCCACCCAACTTTTTCTAATCCATTTCCTTTTCTCTTTCCCTATCAAATAAGTTACATTTCTATACATAACTGATTACACACACATACACACACATTATTTATGTGTATATATGTGTGTGTATATTCCCTCTTTGAACCAATTCCAATGAGAGTGAGGTTTGAGCATTGCTGACCAATGTTCCCGTCCACTGTAAAAACTCTCCATTGTGTGACTCTTTTATGTGAGAAAAATTTCCCAATTCTACCTCTCCCTTACATCTTCTTCCACTTCACCCCCCCCCTTTTTTTTTTTACCCCATTCCTTTTTCTTTAAAACATTCCAATATAATTGACTCACGTCTATGCCCTTTTTCTATATAAAATCATTTTAACTGCCAAAGTAAATGATGACATTCTTAGGAATTACATGTATCATCCTCACCTATTGGTATGTAAAGACTTTAAATTTATTGAGACCCTTATGATTACTCTTTAATGTTTCTCTTTTTATACTTATCTTGTGTCTTATGTTTGAATATAAAATTTTCTGTTTAGCTTTGATATTTTCATTAAAAATTTTTGAAAATCCTCATTTCATTAAATCTCCATTTTTATCTTGAATGATTATACTTAGCTTTGCTGGATAGGTGACTTTTAGTTTTAATCCTAATTCCTTTGCCTTCCAGAACATTATATTCCAATCCTTCCACTCCTTTGATGTGGTAGAAGCCATTTAATCTTGTGTCATTCTGACTGGGACTCCACAATGTATGAATTGTTTCTTTCTGGTTGTTTGAAATATTATATTTTTAATCTGAGAGCACTGGAATTTGACTATAACCTTGTTAAGAGTTTTAATTTTGTGATGTCTTTCAGGAAATAATTAGTGGATTCTTTCAATAGCAATTTTACCTTCTGTATATAAGGCATTGGGTCAGTTTTTCTTCATAATTTCTTGTAATATGATGTCTTGGCCTTTCCTTTGATCTTGACTTTTAGGTACTTCAATAATTCTTATATTGTTCCTCAATCTATTTTCAGGTAACTTGTTTTTCTGATGAGATATTTTAATCTTTCTTCTATTTTTTGTTTGACTTTTTTTTATTGTTTCTGTGTATCTTGTGGAATCATCAACTTCCACTTGACCAATTTTAATTTTAAGGAACTCATTTCTTTTATGATACTTTATGCCTTAAAAAAAGTCCAATTCTGTTTTTAATGAACTTTTTTTGTTTAGTGAATTTTTGCTTCTCTTTTTCCATTAGACCAATTCCATTTTAAGACATTTTATTCATTATCCTTTTTTTTGGCCTTTTAACAAATCCTTAATTTTCTTTTCATATTTTTTTTCCATTATTTTCATTTTTTCCCCAATTTTCCTCTACCATTTTAAAATGTTTCTCGGGGTTATTTAAAGCTTATTTCTTTATTTTTAGTTTTCAATATTCAATTCCATAAGTTTTAAATTTTCTCCTCCCTCCCCTCCTACCTCCCTAAGATGGAAGGAATTCTGCTATAGGCTATACCAATACATTCTTATTAAACATATATTCACTTTAGTCATGTTGTATAGAAGAATTAGAACAAATAGAAGGAACCATGAGAAAGAAAAAGCAAAGCAAAACAACAAAGAGTGCAAATAGTATGCTTACATCTGCTTTCAGACTCCATAAATCTTTCTCTGGATGTGGATGGCCTTTTTCATCATAAATCTTTTGGAGTTGTTTTAGGTCCTTGCATTGCTGACAAGAGCTAAGTCTACTAAAGTCAGTCATCACCCAATGTGGCTGTTACTTATGCACAATGTTCTCCTGGTGTAATAGCAAGCACCCTCGCATACCCAGGGTAGTTTCCAACACAGTTTCTTAGATCTGCTTTTCTAAAGGAAAGCAACTCAAAATGGGTTAACAATCTAGTTTTAATCAATCAAACATATAATTTACCTAGTTCAGGGGGAAAAGTCAACACCTTGAACTTCAGAGTATAGAGACAAGTTACCAACAGAAGTTACAAGAAGAGAGAGAAACATTTCAGTGGACAGGCCTCCAACTGCCTGATCGTTACATCCATACCTAGTCACAGTTAGCAGAGAGGGAAGCACCAACATCTGGGTTTTTCAAAGCCAGGGGGCTCAACAGCTGCCCAAAGTCTCATCTGGTCAAATCACATAACACTTCTCAAAGTGATGCCCCCCCCCAAATCTCATATCATGGTATATATAGCCTTCTCCTGGCTCAGAGAATGTCACAACCCTCTTGATTCACTGCCCAATCATAAAGTAACAAGGTGTGGGCATTCCTGAAAAGCAAGCCTCCTGCCACAGGCTCCAGGTGACCACATGCATCCTATTAGGGGGCAGAGTTTATTTTAAAATCAAAGAATGTTCTCAGAGTCACTTAAGCCTATCAAAGGGCCTAGGGGCAGGGAAGATCTTAAATTCCCATTCCCATAACAACTGGTTCTGATCACTTCACTCAGCATCAGTTCATAGCAGTCTTTCCAGATTTTTCTGAAGTCTGCCTGATCATCATTTCTTATAGCACAATAGTATTTTATTACATTCATATGCCACATGTTGTTCAGCTACTTCCCATTTGCTCAGCATCCCCTCAATTTCCAGTTCTTGGCCACCACAAAAATAGCTGCTATGAAGATTTTTGTATATGTGCCTCATTTTCCCATATTTATGATCTCTTTGGGATATAGCCTTAGAAGTGGTATTGCTGGATCAAAGGAGACACACTTTCATAGCCCTTTGGGCATAGTTCCAATTTACTCTCCAGAATGGTTGCATCATTTTACAACTGCACCAGCAATAAATTAGTGTTCTAATTTTCCCACATCTTCTCCAACTTTTATCATTTTCCTGTTTTGCCATGTTAGCCAATCTGCTAGGTGTAATGTGGTACCTCAGAGTTGTTTTGATTTGTATTTCTCTAATCAATAGTGATTTCAAACATTTTTTTTCCCATAGGACTATAGGTAGCTTTAATTTCTTCCTCTGAAAATGGCCTGTTCATATCCTTTGACCATTTATCAATTGAGGAGTGGTTTATATTTTTATAAATTTGACATATTTCTCTATATATTTTAGAAATGAGGCCTTTATCACAGACACTGGTTGTAAAAACCCTTTTCCAACTTTCTTCTTCCCTCCTAATCTTGGTTGCATTTGCAAAAAACAAACAAAAAATATTTTCAATTTAATGTAATCAAAATTATCTACTTTGCATTTCATAATGTTCTCTATCTCTTGTTTGGTCATAAATTCTTTTGTTCTCCAAAAATCTGACATGTAAACTATTTCTTGCTCTCCCAATTTACTTATAGTATCAGCTTTTTATATCTAAATTGTGTGCCCATTTGGACTTTGTTTTTCTATATGTTATAAGATGTTGGTCTATGTTTGGTTTCTATCATACTCTTTTCCAGTATTCCAAACATTTTTTGTCAAATAGTGTGTTTTTATCCCAAAAACTGGAGTCCTTAGGTTTATCAAACAGTAGATTACTATAGTCATTGACTGCTGAGTCTTGTGGTCTTGTGTACCCAATCTATTCCATTGATGCACTACTCTATTCCTCAGCCAGTACCAAGTAGTTTTGATGACTGCTTCTTTATAATACAGATTAAAATCTGGTATGGCTAGGCCACCTTCCCTGGCATTTCTTTTCATTAATTCCCTGGATATTCTGGAACTTTTGTTCTTCCAAATGAATTTTGGTATTATTTTTTCTAGCTCTATAAAATAATTTTTTTAGTAGTTTGACTGGAATGGAAGTCAATAAGCAGATTAACTTAGTTTGAATTGTCATTTCAATTATATTAGCTCAACTTACCCATGAACAACTGCTTTCCCAATTGTTTCTGATTTTATTCATGTGGAAAGTGTTTTGTAATTCTATTCATATAGTTCCTGGATTTGTTTTGGTAGGTAGCCTCCCAAATATTTTATAATGTCTACAGTAACTTTAAATGGAATTTCTCTTTCTGTCTCTTGATGTTTGAGTCTGTTAGTAGTATATAGAAATGTCCATGATTTATTATGGGTTCATTTTATATCCTGTAAATTTCCTAAAGTTATTTATTATTTCAAGTAGTTTTTTACTTGATTCTCTGGGATTTTCTAAGTATATCATTAAATCATCTGCAAAAAGTGATAGCTTTGTTTCTTTTTTATATATTCTAATTCCTTCAATTTCTTTGTCTTCTCTTATTGCTAAAGCTAATGTTTCTAGCACCATATTGAATAACAGTGATCACAATGGTCTAATCCTTGTTTCACTGCTGATCTTTTTGGAAATACTTCTAGCTTCTCCCTTTTATATATAATACTTACTGATTGTTTTTTGGCAGATACTATTTACCATTTTAAGGAAGACTCCATTTATTCCTATGCTCTCCTGTGTTTTCAGTGGAAATAGGTATTTTATTTTGTCAAAAACTTTTTCTCTTTCTCTTTTGAGAAAATCATATGTTTTCTGTTAGTTTTGTTATTGATATGATCAATTATACTGATAGTTTTCCTAATATTGAACCAGTCCTTCCTTCCCAGAATAAATCCTATCTGATCATAATGTATTATTCTCATGATGAATTCTATAATCTTTTTGGCTAATATTCATATTGTTGTCTTCTTCTGAATTTAATCTTGATCTTCCTGACCACATTATTACCTTTTATTGTCAAATTCTATTTTTGTGGGATTTTTACTCATTTTTCCAGCCTATTCTTGACTTTATTTTGATGTTGGACCTCTATTCAACATGAACATATATAAAAACCTACATAATACACACATACATGCATGCACATACAGACATACATATAAGCACACACATATAAATACACATGTAGGGTACACATGTATGAATGTGTGCACACACCTCCATGCACACATATATATATGAAAAACCATGCTATACATGCTTCTATTTATCAGTTTTTCATTTTCTTTCATAGATCCTAATGTAGTTGATTTGAATAGTTATAATATTCAGAATAGATTAGTCATTCAAAGTTACTCTTCAAACAATATTGCTGTTAATGTATACAAATGTTCTCTTTCTTCTGCTCATTTCACTCTTCATTATTTAATATGTCTTTCCATGTTGTTATTTTTTTCTAAAACCAACCAGCTCATCCTTTCTCATAGCATGGTAGTATTCCATCACACTCTTATATAAAACTTGTTTAGCCATTCTGTAGTTCAGGAGCATCCTCTCAATTTCCAGTTCTTTGCCACCCCAAAGGGATCTGGGAGATACTATAATTATTTTAAAACATATAGGTTCTTGGGGTGGTTAGATAGCACAGTGAATAAAGCACCAGCCCATAATCAGGAGGATTTGAGTTCAAATGCTGTCTCATACACTTAACAATTACTAGCCATGTGACCTTGGGCAAGTTACTTAACCCTAATTACCCTACTTTCTCCCACCATCCTCCCCCCAAACAAACAAAAAAAACCCATAGAGGTAATTTTCCTGTTTTCCCTGATAAATTAGGGAAATAGACCTCATATTTCTGGGTCAAAAGTTACACACACACACATTCACAGGCACACATGTCTGTGTATGATTACAAAATATGATAATATTCATACACACATACATACATGCATGCATACATATACACACACATAGTTTTACAACACATTTGACATAATTCCAGATTGCTCTCCAAGTAGTTGGATCAATTAACAGCTCCACCAACAGTTTCCCAAATTTTCCACAATACCTCCAAAATTTGTCATTTTCCCCTTCTATCACTTTATCCAGTCTGGTAGATATGAGTCTCTACAATTTGCATTTCTCTAATCGATAATGATTTCTATTATTTTTATGTGACTATATATACATTGGATTTCTTCATCAAAAATTGTCTATATCCTTTTATCACTTATCATTTAGGAGATGACATATATGCTTATAAATATGGCAAAATTATTTATATATTTGAAATATGGGACCCCTATCTGAGGAAAATAATATATATAAATTCCTCTCAATTTTCTGCTTTCCTTCTAATTTGGCTACACCAGTTGTATTTTATAAAAGATTTTTAATTTAATGTAATCAAAATTATCCATTTTATGCCTCATAATGCTCTGTCTCTTGTTTATTCATAAATTGTTCACCTATCCATAATCTGATGAGTACAATTTTCCATATACTTTGAATTAGTTAGGCAGTACTAGATGGTTTTGACAATTATGACCTTATAATCTGATACTGCTAAATCTCCTTCTTTTAGTTTTTTTCATTAATTACTTTGACATTCTTTACCTTTTGTTCTTCCAAATTAATTTTGGTGGGATTATTTTTGTCTTAGTAAAATAATTCTTTGCTAATTTAACTGGGATGGCATTGAATAAATAGATTAGTTTAGGGAGTATTGTCATTTTTATTATTTTGGCTCTGTCCACCCATGAACAATTTGTATTTTTCTAGTTATTTAAATCCAACTTTATATAAAAAGTGTTTTATGATTATGTTCATGTAGTTCCTGCCTTAATCTTGACAGGTATACTCCCAGGTATTTTGAGCTATCTCCAGTTATTTTAAATGTGTATCTCTTACTATCTTTGCAGTGTTTTTTTTTATGATATATAGAAATGCTGATGATTTATGTGGATTTATTTCACATACTGCTAAGTTGCTAAAATTATTAATTGTTTCAACTAACTTTTTCATTGAATCTCTAGGATTTTCCCAGTTTAAACTTTCATTGGTATTGTTAATATTTCTAATATAATATTGAACAATATTGGTGATAATAAGCACCCTTGTTTTACTCTTGATCTTATTGACAAGACTTCTAGCTTATCTCTGTTACTGATAATGCTTACTGATGGTTTTGTTTTTATGTAGATATTTCTTTTCATTTTAATGAAAAATCCATTTATTCCTATGCTTTCAAGTGTTTTTTTTTTTTTTTTTAAAAGGAATGAGTTTTGTATTTTTTCAAAAGCACTTTCTGCATGGGTTTCATGAATACAAATATGATTTTAAATTTTTATTATTGATATAATGAATCATAATAATAATTTTCCTTAGGTGAAACCATCCCTTTATTCTTCAATTATATCCCTCTATGTCACAATTTAATTTCTATGTGATATGATATTGTAATCACTTATCTGATATTTTATTTAGGGTTTTTGCATTAATATTTATTAGTCAAATTAGTCCATAATTTTCTTTCTGTTTTTGCCCTTCCTGGTTTGGGCATCTGCACTATCTTTATTTCGTAAAAGGAGTTTGATAGGCCTCCTTCTTTGCCTATTATTCAAAATAATTTATTTAATATTGGAATTATTATAATTGGGCAAAATAATTCCTAATGATTAATTTGATTTTATCTTCATTAATGGCATAAACTCTCTTTTCATTTTTGATGCACGTGGTTTTATATTTTCTCCCCTTTAAAAATCATTAACCATTTTTTTCCATTTTATTGTTTTTTTTCCATAAAACTAACTCCTAATTTTATTTATTAGTTCAATGGTTTTTCTCATATTAATGTTTATTGATGTCATGTTTAATTTTTACAATTTAATTTGTTCAACAATTCCATTTGTTTAATTGGATTTTTAAATTTCTTTTTCTATCTTTTTAAAAAAATTAGATGAAATTCATTGATAAGTTCTTTCTTTTATTCATGTAAGCATTTAGAGATATAACTTTTCCTCTGATTACTGCTTCTGCTGCATCCTATAGGTTTTGACATGTGGTCTAATTATTACCATTTTCTTTAATAAAATTAGTTATTTCTATAATTTTTTCTTTAACCCACATATTCTTTAAGATAAGCTTATATAGTCCCCAATTAATTTAAATCATTTTTTCCATGACCTTTTATTATGTGTGTGTTTCATCTTTGTGACTTGAAAAGAATGCATTTAATATTTCTACTATTCTGTATTTAAATATAAAGTTTTTATGCTATATTAACTGTTCAATTTTTGTAAAGGCACATATAGTGCTGAGGAAATGTATATTCATTTCTTTTCCAATTTAATTCTCTCCAAATATTTATTACATTTAACTTATCTAACATTCCATTCATCTTCTTGACTTCTCATTTCTTCTTTGTTAGATTTATCTAGTTCTCTGAGGGGAAGGTTGAAGTCCCTCACTATTATGGTTTTGTTATCTATTTCTACCTGTAATTCATTTAGATTTTCCTTTAAAAATTGGTATGCTATAGCATTTTGTGCATATAGGTTTAGAATTGTTATGACTTCATTATCTATTGTAGTGTGTGGGGTGAAAAAACCCATTCAAAATTTAATCAAGAACATGGAAGTTTCTCAGGATAAAAACAGGAAATTTATATTCTCTTCCCCTGAGGGAAGAGGGCAGTCCTCTCCATGACTGATCAGGGAGAGGAGGCTTGTTACAGAAGAAAGAACAAGAATTTATACCCTAATGCAGTCAAGCCCCCTCCCACTGCTGACCCTTCTCCAATTGGCTGAGAGGTAGGCTCAAATTTGGTGCAAAAATCTTCCCCAATGGCAAATAAAAAGAAGCCCACCACTATCCCCTATTGGCTGGGAGGCAGTCAGAGAACCAGGGTATTATTCATGTCCTTATTTGGCAAACGCCAAAGTGAGGGAGGGAAAAGGTTTGCCAGCAAGGGTGGAGTTTGAAAACCCTAAAGGCCATAATGCTGACAAGGGTGTGGCAAACAAGGGTGGAGTTTGAAAGACTCCTGAAGAGGCCTAATGCTGTGGCCATAGGAAAGAAGGGGGAAAGGAGGCAGAAGGGTGATGTCACAACTTCAGCTTGATCCCACAAGAAAACTTATGGGCTGAGAAGTTTCACCTTTCCCATTCAGTAATTATTAACATAAAGTATTTTCCCTGTTTTCCTCTTTTGGTTAAATCTATTTAAGCTTTACCTTTTCTTTGAGATTATGATTGCTGCCCCTACTTTTTTTTATGTTAGCTGAAGCATAACAACTTTATTAACAATCCTTTGTTTTTACTCTATGTGTATCTCTCATTTATAAAAGTGTTTCCTGTACACAATATACCATCATTTTCTGGTTTTTAACCCATTCCTCTATTCTTTTCTGTTTATCTCATTCTTTATCCCACTTTCTTAACCCACTTCATCTTTCTTTTTTTTTTTTAGTTTATACATGTACAGTCATGTTAAACATATTTCCACATCAATCATGTTATGAAAGAAAAATAAGAAGAAAACAGAAAAACCACAAGAAAGAAACAACAAAAGTGAAAATAATATGCTTCAATCTACATCGAGTCTTGATAGTTCTTTCTCTGGATGTGGTTAGCATTTTCCCTCATGAGTCTTTTGGAATTATCTTTTTTTTTTTTAAAGCAATAGGGGTTAAGTAACTTGCTCAAGGTTACATGGCCAGTTATTTCTGGGTGTGGTGCTGAGTATCTGAGCCCGGATTTGATCCAGGTCATCCCGACACTGGAGCCAGAGCCCTTACTCACTGAGCCACCTGGCCACCCCTAAGCAATTGGGGTTAAGTAACTTGCTCAAGGTTACCCGGCCAGGTGTTACTGAGTGGGTGTTAAGTGTTTGAGCCTGGGATTCGATCTCCAGGTCTTCTCAACACTGGAGCCAGTGCTCTTACTCACTGTGCTACCTGGCCGCCCCTGGAATTATCTTGGATCATTTCATTGTTAAGAAGAGCTAATTCTACCATGGATGATCATTGCAAGTTGTTACTGTTGTTGTGTATAATATTTTCTGTGTTCTACTCATTTCACTCAGTATTAGTTCATGGAGGTTTTTCCAGGTTTTTCTCAAATCTACCTGCTCATAATTTCTCATAGAACAATAGTATCCCAGTACACTCAGTCATCCTCCCAATTGTTTACCATTCCTTCAATTTTTTATACTTGGTCTCCACAAATAGAGTTGCTATAAATGTTTTTATACATGTGTGTCCTTTTCCCTTTTTTGTAATCTCTTAGGGATACAGAACTAGTACTGGTATTACTGGATCAAAGGGTATGCACAGTTATATAACTTTTTGGGCATAGTTCCGAATTGCTGTGCAGAATGGTTGGATCAGTTCACAAATCCACCAACAATGAATTAATGTTCCAATTTTCCCGCATCTTCTCCAACATTTATCATTTTCCTTTTTCTGTCATATTTGTGAATCTGATAGGTGTGAGGTATTACCTCAAATTCATTTTAATTTGCATTTTTCTAATCAATAGTGCTTTGGAGCATTTTTTCATATGACTATATATAGCTTTAATTTCTTTATCTGAAAACTGCCTGTTCATATCCTTTCACCATTTATCAATTGAGTAATGACTTGTATTCATATAAATTTGATTCAGTTCTCTATATTTGAGAAATGAGACCTTTATGAGACACCAGGGCTATAAAAAAATATTTCTCAGCTTTCTGCTTTCCTTCTAATCTTGACTGCATTGGTTTTGTTTGTACAAAACCTTTTTAATTTAATGTATCAAATTAATCCATTTTGCATTTCATAAAGTTCTCTATCTCTTGTTTGCATTCCATTCACTTTTTTTTTTTATAAGCAATAGGGATTAGGTAACTTGCTCAAGGTTACATGGCCAGTTATTTCTGGGTGTGGTGCTGAGTATCTGAGCCCGGATTTGATCCAGGTCATCCCGACACTGGAGCCAGTGCTCTTACTCGCTGAGCCACCTGGCCGCCCCTCATTCCATTCACTTTCAAAGTTACAATTTCTAGTTTTATATTTTCCTCCATGTCTATTTTCCCTTGCTTTTTATTCTCTCCCTCCCTTTTTATCCTGTCCCTCCTCAGACCTCTAATTTACTTCTGAGCACTGCCTCCCAATTTTCACACTCTTTCTACATACCTCCCTTTTCATATTCCCTTGCTCTCCCATTCCTTCATCTATCCATTTTACTAAGAGCCCCTACCTTATACTCTACCTTGCCCTCTTATTTATTAATTGGTACACCCTGAGTTTAAATCCTGGTCTTCTCTATTAGCCTAGTAGCTCTCTGTGGTTGCATTTTTTTCACTTTTGCTTATTCACTTTTAGTGGCTTATTTTTTGACTGTTAACTTTATGTTAGAGTTGACTCCTTATTTCTTCTTCATTATCCCCCCAAGGTGTTAGGGATAATGTCTCAGGCTGTAGGATTTTTCATGCTTTTTTTTTGAGCTCTTTCGAAGGCCTGATCTCATATAATACTCTCCACCCTTGAGACAAGGAGAAGGTACCCAGCAAATCTGTCACTTCAATGCAAATGCTGTTATTCCCTGTGATCCCTTGGCTGCTGTTGCTTCAGCTCCACTTCTGCACTGGAGCCCAAACCAGGAAATTCCCTCTCCTGTGACTAAGTACAACCATCAGGGCCCTGCCCCTGTAAGGACAGCTCTCACAGATGTGTGCTTTTTTCTTCCTTGCCCACAGCTTCATTCTGGAACCACTTCTGGTGAGTATACCTAAGGGCCAACTCCAAATCCAATTGAGAACCCTGCATTCTTCCCTTGCTCACTGTCCCAACATTGTCTCCCTGTCTGAGGGACAAAAGTTTCTGAAGCTGAGGTGGCTCCTTAGGCAGCTGCTTCTACCCATTGTTGTTTATTGATTCAGTGAGATATCTGCACTTCTGTCCAGTCAGACAATCACCCGTGGAGATCAGGTCTTTACTAAGGCCCTGCAAAGTTATCCTATGCTGAACAAGTGCTTTACTCCAACTTTTCATTTTTCATGCTGCTCTAAAGTTCATTCTGAAACCTTATTTTAATTATTTGTGGGAGAATTTGGTAGAACTAGGTAATTTCCTGTCTTATTCTTCCATCCTCCCAGAATCCTTGTACAGGTCAGACCTTCTATGTTTTAGTCCTTTTTAGAGAGTCCTGCATCTTCTTAAACTAAATAGTTTGCTATCATGAGATTTTTCTTTTCCATTTGGCTTTTTGAAATGTTAAATTAAGTGAGACCTATATACTTTAATAAAGATGTCTTATGTTGATAATATTCTACTTTTTCATGTGTGTGGTTGACTAACTCTAAATTATTTACTCTTCATGAAATTTTTACCTACTACAACAGTTATAGCAAAGCAAAATGACGTTTATCTTCTATATTCTAAGCATTTCTTTCTTGAATATGGATTTTATTATCATGTTTTAAATGTGTTTTAATGTCATCTTGTCATATCTGTGTACTAAGAATATTTTAATATTGTGTTTTAGCCATTTAGTCAACAGACATAAATTGTATACTAAAACAGAGCAATAATAGTGTTGTTTTATTTTTTCTTTTTTTTCTCTCTTTTTGTTTTTTACAAATGAGATAAATATGGTGAACTTATATTAACCATGTAAGTCAGTGGCAGAGGTCCAGGATAAAAACAACACTTTCCAAAGGCTTTTGGCTTGGAAATCATTCCTGGCAAGTCAAAAATGCCACACCCCTTCATCTTTCCAAGATTGGTTTTATTGGAAAAAATTTTCTGCAAATCAGTAAATATTTCTTCTCTGATTTAGCATTTTGAGAAAAGAACAAGAATGTTCTTTAAAAATAATCCATGTCCCTTGGTTCTGAAGTCATGTTCTAATCTTTTACATATTTGGGAGAAATGTCATGTAATGTTAATTCATTTTTTTTTGGACAATAGGAAACAAGCTAAAAGAAGTTAAGAGGAATAGGCGAAAAAACTGGAAGATGCATAATTTGATGGGAGACAAATTAAATACAATGATTTGCTTAAGGTCTGATAAAAAGGATAGTTTTTTTTTTTTTTACAAATGTAAGGAATATCATAAAAATTTATTGTCCAAGTGTAGATATGACACAAATCTCCATGTTCTCTGAGATACTGAAAAAATGTGTAAGTAAAAGTCTGATAGAACACAGGTCACCTATAAAAAAGTGCTGATCCTATTTTCAAACTTCAGCATTATGGAGATTGCATTACAATTGAAGCACAAGGTAGAACATAAATATATTAAAAGTCTAAATGAAAATAACTTATTGCTTGGGGTGGCTAGGTGGTGCAGTGAATAGAGCACTGGCCCTGGAGTCAGGAGGACCTGAGTTCAAATTCAGCCTCAGGCACTTAACACAAAAGCTAGCCATGTGACCTTGGGCAAGTCAACCCCAAATGCCCTCCAAAAAGCAAAAACAAAAAACAAACAAACAAAAAAACTTATGGGCTCGACAATGTGAATGAGATTTTAAAATATGCAGATATTTAAATTGATGAGTAATTCTTTTTGTGAAATTTGTTTATTCATGCACTTCTTCAAGAACTAATTCTACTTGTCTTCCCTCTTAATCTTCTTTGATGTAATAAAATAAGATACAGGACTCATAAGATACACAAAGAGGTGAGGAAGAGACCCTTAAATAAGTTCTCACTAAATTAGTGTTTTTAAAATCTGGAGAAAGTGAAAAAAGAAAAGAAAAGAGAAAGAGTTAAGACTAAGACTAAGACTTGATTTTCCCACAGTGCACAAGGAGGTCTGTTACTGAAGGATCTTACTCATCTTAATGATATACCTCGAACTCAGTTTTCAAAGGACATGGCAGTGCCAATATAAATTGTCCATGTCCAAGAATGCAAATATGACTTGATTATGGATTCTACCATTCATTGATCAATATGTAAGGAAAGAAGGAGAGAGAAGAAAGAGAAGGGAAAGGAGAGGAAGGAAGGGGAGAGCAGAAGAGGAGAATGTAAGGGAAGGGAAATGTAGAAACAAAGGAAAAAAGAAGAGAAACTCATGGAATATGATGGTGATTTGACATGTTTTATTGAAGGAGTTGTCCACATTGCTGAAATCACAGATATTTTTCAAAGTATCACAGTATTAAAGTATATGAGGCAGTGCATTAATTGTTCTCTCAAGCATAATCTACTTCTCTCTTTCTTGGTTTTTGTTCAGATGTGGAATGCCTAGTTTTTGTTCAGTTGTGGAAAGTGCAGCAGAAACAGGGTATGTGAAAGATAAGGTTACAGAGTTTGGGGAAAATGTTAGTAAAGATAATCCAGAAAGTAGGCATTCAGAAATTCAGACAGCATAAATTATTAAGACTTTGGAGATGACACAAAGGGAATAATGAAAAAAGAACTGGGAAGCAGAGTGGACAGCACTTCCTGTATCATTCTTCCCCATGGGCAGTGTTGCCTTTTGTCCTATGCTAAAATCTCCTCCTGGAGATATGGAAGTCATTCTTTTACAAGAGGGTCATTTGGGGGCATCGCAAAAAAAAAAAAATCAAGTCTTCTCAATAGTCAGTCTCCAAATCAAGACTTCTTAAACCTCATTATTCCAATGAGTCCATGAGTATAATTTTAAAAAGTGAGTAGAATGAAAACACCCCAGTAAAATTCAAACAATAACATTTCTATTTAACACAACATTGGGGAGAACCTTTGGACTTTTTCCTCTTCAGAGCTAGATTTTGAAAGTCTTATTATAAATATACAAAGGATCATATTTATTTGTACTTGTATCTCAGCACCAAGCACAGTTTCTGGAACATAGTAGGTGCTTTAAAATGTAATTCCCTTACTGGACCCCAGATGTAGATTATAAGTTGGCTGTAACACAGTAGATAAATTTTTTGTTGTTATTCAGTCATTTAAGTCATGTCCAATCTTTGATGACCCCATTGGAGTTTCTTGGCAAAAATACTGGAGTGGTTTGCCAGTTCCTTTTCCAGTCTGTTTTATATATTAAGAAACTTAGGCAAATAGTGTTAAGTGACTTGCTCAGGGTAACATTGTTAGAAAATATCTAAGACCAGATTTGAACTCAGGTCTTCTTGATTCTAGGCCTATTTCTCTATCCATTGTGCCACCTGATTGAAGCTCAGAGAGGCTAAAGACATGCCTTTGTCTAATATTAGCCAATATCAGAGTAAGGGCTTAAAGTTGGGTCTTCCTGACTCTAAATCCAATAATTCTATGAACTACACAATTTGATATCTACTATTTAATCTTCTAATAATATATTTAATACCTGTGTTTAACTTTGTAGGATGCTAGAACTTCAAATTAATATTTGAAAGTTCTATGATCATTTCTTTGATTATACAGTGCATACTAATATTTTCTCTAATGGAAAATCTCCTTGATGACCTCAAAATAGATGTTAAAAATCAAATGGGAAATGTTATTGAATGGTAAGAATAACAGGAAAACTTGGCTTCCAGAATTCTTTGTTATTTCTGTCAATCATTGGGGTTGATACTAACACCAATAGGTTTACAAAATTTGTTCATCTAGATATTATATTTTTAGGTAGAGCAATTGGGGTTAAGTGACTTGCCCAAGGTCACGCAGCTAGTTTGTGTGTGTGTGTGTGTGTGTGTGTGTGTGTGTGTGCGCACAAGCGCAAAGTGTCTGAGACTGGATTTGAACTCAGGTCCACCTCACTCCAGGGCTGGTGCTCTATTCACTGTGCCACCTAGCTGCCCCCTATATTTTTATTTAATATATATATATATATATATATATATATATATATATATAAATAGAGAAAAAATGAAATGTACGCACTAAAAATTATATATATATATATATATATATATACACCAAGGTCTGTAAGACAGTAGTATACAACTACTTCAGAGTATCAATGTATGAAATTATCTCTACTCACTTCCAACTTCCAAAGTGTACTTTGTACACTTTGTTGTAAAGTACTGTTTCACTGTTATTATCCAAATGAAGAAAGGATATCCAATTTACATTGAAATTGCCAAATATTCCTATTCAAAGATGAAATCCATCTGTATAACCCATGTTTCAAGATTTCCCTGATAGCCGTGGGACTCATTTGGAATGGATCTAATTTTAGGGAATTTTTTAAAGAGTTAGTATTTAGTTGGTTCCTTTTGTCCCCACCCAGAATTTGCTTCAGGAATTCTGCCAATATAAATTTTTCCATTCATATGTATAGTTTTCCAGAAGTGTAGAAATCTGAGTTCGCAAATCTTATACTACTTAAGGTAAGATATTAATATTGGATGAAGGAAAGTTTTTTTTTTTTTAAGCAATCAGTGTTAAGTAACTTGCTCAAGGTTACAGGGCCAGTTATTTCTGGGTGTAGTGCTGAGTATCTGAACCTGGGATTTGATCTCCAGGTCATCCCGACACTGGAGCCAGTGCTCTTACTCACTGTGCTACCTGGCCACCCCAAAGTTTTTTTTTTTTAATCTTTTTTTCAGCCCTGGTAAATGCTGAAAGCTGAGGGAAACATTTGTGTGTCACTTCTGTATGACACATACAGAAAATTCAAAAAAGCAGTCATAGTAGGCAATAAGTAGTTAAAATAATTCCTCTCACAAAGCAACTAAACTTCTGGTTGTTTTGGGCAGTGCTAACATCCTATTTTTTACTTGCTCTCTTTTTTCATCCTAGATTGTCCCACTTAGACTTCTAGTGCCATTCTATTGTTTGGATAATTTCCTCTTCACCACCCTCCACTTCCCCCCAACTCTAGCAAATATATTTTGAAGATAATGAATAGGGTTGGCTTGCTAACTCAGACAACAGGTAGAAAACAAAGCACAGGTTTTCTATTCCTTCATATTATGACTGCATTGATATGTGGCCCATACCGATCCACTAGAGGCAAAAAATATAGGGGAAAGCCTCTCTCCAATCCTTTCCCTCCTTACCCCCAAGAATGATAACAAGCAATTCTCCTTTTCTCTATTGAAATTCATCCTTCCAAGCTCTTAAATTTATGGTGACTTTTGAGCCTCATAGGTAATCTATATCCAAGAAAATTTTCTCTTCTACTATGGGGATAGATTCTAGGATCACACTGTCTGAAACATTTTTTTTCTCCTCTAACTAGGAGATCAGGGGCTTTGGATCATTATACATGTACTTTCTTCTGGGCATATGTGAGAGATTACTGTCATCTTTGGAATGAACCATTGCTATTAGCTGCTGTCATCTCAGAAAGGACACAACAGAAATTTTTCTCTCAGGCCTTTGGAAGAGAAAGCTACAGGAGAGAACAAGTAAGTCTCATTTGATTGAAGGCAAGGAAAAGAGTGGAAGAATAATCTATGCCTCTAAACCTGTGGTTCCTTTTTAACAACCTTAGGGCAAAAGTCCTCTAGGTGGTAGTAACTCAACTAACCTATGGTCCAGTTTTATGCCTTTCTCTAAATTTAGCTAATGTTACCTCTGATGAGCCATGTGAAGGAAAAGAGAAAAACAGAAGAGAAATCAGGTAGTGTGTCAGAACATATGAATGTTAAATTAATAATAAATAAATTGATAAATAAGAAGGTCATTGAAAACCAATGAGGAGACCTAGTACATATTCAGGAAAAGGGGCCAGGAATAGAAATCCTACATTACCCTAGATAAGCAGACTGAGGGAGCCTTGAAGTCCATCTTCAGAAGTCAATTCACCATCAAAGGAGGAGCTCTGTTTTAAATGTTGTTGTTGTTATCCTTGGTGTGTGTGTGTGTGTGTGTGTGTGTGTGTGTATGTATGTATGTAGTCTCTATATACATATATAGAGAATACATAAAATGTACTATTGTAATATATATGCAATATAACAGGTATATATGCACATGCATGTATATATATGTAAATGTGTGTGTATATATGTATATGTCATCCTTGTATTTCTGTTGTCTGGGAAGTTTGAAAAGCTAATAATTTGTTCACATATAACTTTCATTCTAGAAATACTTTGAACATTCCTTTATAAATTGGACTTACAATATATTTTTAATAATGGTTAGGCTCATTTTAATAGGGTATCTCATCTTCATTTGGTTCTTGAAATACTTTACACTTTGAAACACATTCTTCCATTTCCTCCTTCAGGTTCTAGTGTGTATAGATTAGTCTTGTGTTATTTGAATTTCCTTTCCTTTATGTTTGAAGGTCTTTCTCTGGGTCATGTGCACAATTTGTTTACCATTGGAATTATTAAATTTAACCATTATGTGTCTTGTGGTGTGATTCCTTTCTTTCCCCACCCCCAGGAGGCAATCTGTGGATTCTTTCGGTTAGCACTTTGTTTTCTTTGTTCAGAAGCTCTGGGATTTTTTTTTTTTGTTGTTGATTTATTGCATTATGATTTTTAGGCTTTTTGACTTATCACATTCTTCTGGGAAACCTATAGTCATTATACTGTCTCTATACATCCTTTCTTAAAGATCAACATGTTTTGTTCATACAGGTATCATGTTTTCTTTAATGTTATTGGTTTTTGATTCTCTTCTTCCAAATTGTTCTTCATTTATGTATACTTGAATTCTGAGTGAGTTATGTTCTTCTTTCTTTGGTGACATTGCTAACATGGATTCAAATTATTTTATCCTACCATTTATTTCTGTGAATGTCATTAATTCTGCTCTCACAATTCCATCTTCTGTTTTACACCATTAGGAACATAGTATTGTTCCATGCTTTCTTGGGAATCAAACTTCCTCTGATTAATCAAGTGTTGATTCATCTTTGTCTTGATTTTTTTCTCAGGGACTTAATATTTTAGCTTATTTGGAGGTCATATTCTTTCAACTATTAATATCTTCTTTGTTGGTTTATCTGCTTATGTTCAACACCTTTACCTAAGTTTTCTTCCTCCTGAGATCTTTGGTGATTTTGATCTTTTTTTCCCGCCTACTGCTAACTTTCTGAATTATTTCATTTTGATTACAGTTTTCCAGGGACTGTACCTCAAAGCTCACTAATCCTCTATCATGCTGGGCAATTCACGTTTCACTAGGTTCACTTTCTTCCCCAAGTTCCTTTAGGGGTGGAGGTGGACAGATAGGGTCCCAGCTGGATACTGGACTTATTTGCTCGGGATTAATAAAGTATCACACAGCACCAAACATGTGACCTGCTCCAGTTCCTTCTGCTCCTCAGCTCTCTGAGCCAGCTTTGTTGCAACACAGAGCTGACATACAACTGTCTTAGTCAGAGCAAGCTTCTGCCATTTGGTTTTTCCTAGCACTAGGAGGAGGGAGTGGTAAAGTGACATTAAGCAGCATGGTTTACTCATGCAGTGCTGCCCTTGGCATGGGAAGTGGTGGGGGAGGTGCCAAGTAAGCACTCTTGGATTTAGGGATTAGTCTTCTCTGTTGTTAGTTCACTGAGTTATTGGCTCTGTAGGGTTCTTCTTGTCCTAGCCTGTGGAGACAGGTGTAATTGCTTTATCCTTTGCACACAATCCCCATTTTGGTTGAAGTTTGAGAGGTTGTTAAGACTGGAGAAAATATCTAGTCCTCCATTTTGTCTGTCACGTGAGCCTGATGTGGGGATAAAGCATAAATAAAAGATGGTGGAAAACAGATAAATTAACAGAGATTCATGATTAATGTGTTAGTAATACTTCAAAAGTATAAAAATCAGTCTTAGTAAATATTGTAATAGAAGAAAAATGAAGCTATCATGCTTGATGAATGGCAAAATTCTGGTGACTTCCCAGCTCACTGCTCTCCAAAAAGCCACCTGCAAGATAGGAAAGTTTTTAGATGTGAATAAAAAGGTGAGCCCATATCTGATGGATCTGATGTTTCCAAAAAATCAGGAATAAAAATTATCCAGAGAGAATTATG
This sequence comes from Petaurus breviceps papuanus, assembly GCF_028583685.1. NCBI lineage: Eukaryota > Metazoa > Chordata > Mammalia > Diprotodontia > Petauridae > Petaurus > Petaurus breviceps. The sequence continues at coordinate 1,523,183 of NW_027186540.1, read as the reverse complement.
AATTTGAGAAGTGAATGGAATCTTAAGGGTGTCATAAAAGTTTTGAAATGGGTTTTAACTTAAAACATTTTTTAAAACCTTTAATTTTTTAAGTGATTGTTTCTTGCAAATAATACAAGAAGAAAATTATTAATGAGAAGCAGCCATGGCTTATATGAGGGTAAAGAACATAAATTTGTAGTCAGAATACAATTAGTACAGCTTTCAAAACATTTTTCTCCTAATTGCTCAGGTAAGGGGCACAAAGAATGTATATGGAGGGATTATTTAGGATTAGGAGAGATGGGTGAGAGAGAAATACAAAAATTCTTCATTAGTAAAGATATTGTCCTCCATTCTATTTCTCTCACTGGCCCCTCAATTTTGACTCCTTTTTCTCATTTTCTTCAAAAAATTTTGGAATTATCAGTCTCTGACATAGTCATATGGATGCTATATCAGTTGGTTTCTCAAACTTCTGGATTTCAAGTTCCAAAATCATCTTTTTTTGATCATGAACTTATACTGGGCCTGGATAACATTTCTACTGCCATATACATGCATCCTTACTAATGAAGAGGGTGAGGAACCATGAAGTTATATATGAAAAGCATCAGTAGTATGGATTTTGAAGGGACAAAGAGGATAACAAGGGATGGGGTGAATAACAGGTTTACTAATCGCAAATTGAATCTGGTGGAGTAATATGCCAAAATGGCATGTAAATTATTGTGACAGGATTAGGGAGAATATGGAGTAAGTGAATGGGTTACCCACAAGAGAAAAATGTTATTGAGTGATAGGGGTTTAGCTCATTAAAAGACCTGGTGGGTAGATTGGGCAAATAAACAAACTATAAAAAGAAAGAATACTGGTTTTAAAAATGGCTTATATGTACCTCAATGGCTAAGGAGCAAGTTATGAAACATTGAAAGTGCCTTAACTCCCCTAGGCAATGAAGCTATCATTTAATAGATGAAATCAATTTTTTACTGTCCTTAAAAGATCAATATAACTACTCATGTAGATACCCTGAAGCAGTTTAGAAATGGAATAGGGGCAGAAACTCATGGGAGAAAGGTGGTAAGGGAAATTAATGGAGTATAAAGATAAGGTACCATTATCCACATATAAATTTCTTTCCCCTTGTAAAGTTTACTTGAATATTATTTACCAAGTAACTTAATATTCTTAAATGAAATGTGTGTGTATCCTCATTCAAATATGTGAAAGGAAGCACATGCTCCCATCTATGTATGTAATACTCAAATTGCTCAGTTCTTAAAGGTATGGTTTTATGGTTATCTTTGAAAAGCATGTAATTGTAAACCCAAAATTCACATGCAAAAATTATTTGATTGAAAAAATACTATTTCCTAGAGCTGTACTAGTTTGGCAAGAGGGAAAAAAGCAAAAAACAAAAAAACCAAAACTTTAAACTCTTTTAATGGAGGGATTGCAGTATCTCTCTTCCTAAGGGGAAAAGAAAAAAAAAAGTGACAGATAAGAGGTTCTTATTTATCAGAGGATACAAGATAAGTTACTAGAAACAAGCATCTTTCTGATGACTTATCCTGCTGATCAGGGTACAAAAGAGTTTATTTTCATAATTACAACAGATGGAAAAACAATAAAATTATACTTTAGGCTAATGCACCCTAACCCTTATTATGCTTTGTGTGTGTATGTGTGTCTCCCCTGAAGCTATTTTATAACAATATAAAAATTGCAGAACTGTGGCACCCGCAAAAGCCTGACCAGATTTCCTAATTATCTGTCATTTGACTCAAGAGTGCTATGAGAAATTAGCCCTCCTGGGGAAAAAAATGACATAAAACTTAAAGTAATAGAAGGAGGCTCATATTGTCTCTCTCAACAAGTTGAGTGTGAAGTCTGCCCTATTTTAGTAGGTGATTTCTAAGTAATTTTTCAGCCTAATTAGTGTAATAGGTAAAGGTAGGTATACAACAGGACAGTAGCACACATGTAAACATACATATGTACATGCACAGAAACAGGGAGAGTATAATATACACACAAATCACACATATATGTATGTATATATACATATATAAAATACATACACACATTCATACAGAGCAAAATTCTATATAAATATGCATATATACACATATGTGTATATATGTTTATATAAATATATATTATATACACAGTCATATATATGCATACATATGCATGTATATGGCAGTAGAAATATTATCCAGGCCCAGTGTAAGAAGTGATTGGTATCTAATCTACAAAGAGGGAATGCTAATAATCTTATAGAGGGAAGGTTCCATTACTGGGAGACCAATAAATTTCTTTCTACCTTTATTTGTCCATTAGATATTCATGTCTAGCACAGATCAATAGTAGAAAGATGCTAGATATTAATTTATAAATTTCCAGACACTTTTTGGAGGGTTTTATAACCTTCCTTTCTTTAGAAACTTTCTTTAGAAAATTTAGAAATTAGGGATATAATTTGTCATCTCCACATACTGAAATGAAATCAAGCTCTCCAATATCTGGACTACAAAAGCTGCCTATGTGTTTTTGTGCCTTTCCACTGCTACATACAACCACATATTCACAAGGACAAAAATTTTATTTTAGTGAGTGAATCCTTCAATCTAATAAAAAGATTGATTCACTAATCACAACGGATGTAAGTAAAGCCACAGAAGTTTCTGGGAGATGCTTAAGTTTAAGAACTTGGTGTTGTGTTCTAATTCTATGTTTACACTACCAGGGATTCCCTGGTAGATGGCATGGAATTATGTTACAAGAATTGAACTTGAGTTCCTGAGAAACCTGGCTTCAACTCATGCATATGACATTGGATAGTTCATACATAGATGGGAAAAATCATAGGAACATAGCTTTTGAGATAAATGTGACCCTCGAATACATTTAGCCAAATTTAGCTTCATTTTACATATGAGAATACTAAGGTATAGAGAGATTAAATGGTCACAATTCTAGCTCTGAAATTTCTTACTGTGTGACCTTGGATAAGTCACTTAAACTCCCTACTTAATCTGTTATCTATGATTAATAATACCTTTCCTTATGCTTCTATAAGGCTCAAATATATAAAAGTAAGGAAAACTTAAATGTACTGCATTAATATTAGCTCAAATAATTGTATCTAGCAATTTAAGGTTTGTAAACTTTATAATGTATATATGCTTTATATATATGTATACATATATTTACTATACATGTATATTATATTCATATTATAGTATATATACATTATTGTTATGAGACATCAGTGACATAAAATTCTTGGCAAACTTACAGTCTAATAAGGGCACTAATATTGGTTAAATAAGTTAGTATAATGCAATATAATTAGAGAAATGAAAGACTCTAGACAAAGTGGTATAAGACATATGGTAAGGAAGGAGACAGTAATGAAGACTGGACAGATATTGACAGGCTATGAACCAAATAATGAAAGTTAGACATATTTTTCTGTTTTAAGAGTGGAAATGAATCTCCATGAAATCACAGAAATGGGGAAAGACAAGGTGAGACTGGTGAACAGCATGTAGTAGAGTTTGCCTGGAATGTAAAATGTTTACAGAGGAAGACAATGAAATAAGGCTTCAAAAGGGAAGTTAAAGTCAGTCTGTTGATGCCCTTCAGTAAAAATGAGTTCGTGTTTTTCCTCATTGAAAATGGAGAGCTAAGGGCAGCTAGGTGGTGCAGTGAATATAATACTGGCCCTGAAGTCAGAAGAATCTGAGTTCAAACCCAGCCTCAGACACTTGACACTTAACTAGCAGTGTGACCTTGGGCAAGCCACTTAGCCCCAATTACCTCTCCCCTCTCATCCCCCAAAAAGAAAATAGATAGCTGCTTTTCTGGTAGCAAAGAAATGGAAATTGAGGGAATGAATGTCCATCAATTTGGGAATGGTTGAACATTTTGTGGTATGTAATTGTGATGGAATACTATTGTGCTATATAAAATAATGAGCAGAATGTTCTCAGAAAAGCCTGGAGATAGTTACATTAGCTGATGCAAAGTGAGATGTACTATGTACAAAGTAACAACAATATTGTAAAATGATCAGCAGTGAAAGACTTGTTTATTCTTAGCAATACAATGATCCAAGACCACTCTGAAGGACTCATGAAAACTGCTACCCATCCCTAGAGGAAGAACTGGAAGTTTCTGAATATAGTTTTAAGCATACATTTTTTGACTTTCTTTATTTTTCTTGAAGCTTATTTTTGTTGTTGCTGTTGTTTGTTTTGTTCTGTGTTCTCTTTTACAACATGACTATTATGGAGACTTTTGCATGATGATACATGTATAACCTATATTGAATTACTTGCCTTCTCAATGAAAGGGCAAGGAAGGGAGAGAATTTGGGATTCATAGTATTGAAAATTAATGGTAAAATTGTTTTTACATGTAACTGGGGAAAATAAAAAATAACAACAACAATAATAATTTTGAAAGCTTGTTGAATAGAAAAAATTAAAATGAAATGATGGTTTACTTAGAGAAAAAAAAAGAAAATGGAGAACTAGATGAAATAGTGTTTGAACTGAATCCCCAAAATGTCTTGAATCCCTGTGAATACACTAGATGAATAATTATGTTTCTAGTCCAGATATTACCATTCAGGTACCAGAACATACAGATTGGGACAATCAGTGAATAACAAGCCATGGGTTATTTTATGGAAAAGAAAGAGGTTATTAGATTTTCATAGAACCACAGGATCTAAAGTCTGAGAGAGAGTATGTAGTTTAAGGTCCTCTTTCCAAATGTTTCCCAACTCTTCTAAGCAAGTTCTCACCTAGCCTCCACTTCAAGGTCTTCAGTAAGGATTAATCTTTTAATTCAATTCCAGCCTTAGACACTAACTGGCTTTGTGGCTCTGATCAAGTCACTCAACTTTTGACAGTTTTCTCAACTATAAAATGGGGAAAATAATAGTACCTACCTTATAGATTTGTTGTGAAAATCATATATATAATATTTATATAACACTTAGCAAAGTACCTGATATACAATAGGTGCTGCGCATAATAAATGGTTATTTTCTTTCCTTCCTCTCTCCCGCTCCTGCCTTCCACAGCCCAGACAACCTACTTCATTTTTGTATATTTCTAATTATTAGAAGTTTATCCTTATATCAATGTCAAATCTTCAATTTCCTGCTATTGCTGCTAGTTCTGCACTCTGGTACCAAGCAGAAAAAGTCTTTGTGAGAGGGGATGAACTTGCTTTCTCTTGATTACCTTTTTCTTCTGGGCTCTGAGAAATGAGTTTGGGGTTGTTTATTTCAGCTACCAGTGGTAGTTCATACTAAATGGGAAGCTTGAGCCATGACTTCATTTAATACAAGAGAGGTGGAGAATACAACCAGGTCAGGTCAGCAGCCAATGAAAGGAGACTACCCCACTGACATAGTAGGGGAACCCCTGGGTTCCATGTTAGGTAAACCGGGCATCCTCAAAGAGCCTGAGGTTCTATATGCATGTTTTCTAACATATCCTCAAACATGTTTTCTAAGATAAATACCCCCCAGTTCCTTTAAGTTTTCCTCAGACATTTTCTAATACTTTTCCCACCTGAATTGCTCCCTTACAGTCTCATTCCATTTTTTTTCCATGTCTATTCTAAAATATGTAAAATGAGAACTGGATGAAATAGCCTTGGATGTAACTTATCCTTCTAGAACTATGATAAAATGCTGAATATTTGGAATAGGATTGTTTTATTTCATCTTTTGTGCTTGTCTACAGAGGAGGGGAGGCAATCAGAATATTCTCTTTCAGTCTCTGTCTCTCTCCTTCTTCCCTTCTTTTCCTCCCTCCCTCCCTTCATTCCTCCCTCTCTCTGTGTCTCTCTACTAGATCTGTTATTTTTATTAGTATAGAGACGTGATGAGAAAACTCTCTACCAATGCAAACTAGCTAATTTTCTGCATTTTAAGATTTAAAGGGCCCTTTACATATATTATAAATCATATGATATAGATACTGTCTTTATACCCATTTTATAGATAAAGACACAGCTTCAGAGAGATACAGTGACTTGCCTAGTGTAACAGAGGATTTAAACTAACATCTTCCTGATTCCAAATTTCACTTTATTTACTACATCAACTTGCTGTTTCTGTTTTCAGGACTATTTGAATGAATATCAGTGACCTATCTGCTGTCACCATTACTTAGAGATAACTGAAAATGGCTTGACTTTTCTTTTCATTTATAGATCCTTTAAATGCACCAGTAATACTCTCCTGGTCAGGGTATTCCACTGATAGAGATCCATGCAATCTCTCAATAGAGGAGAGGGAATCTTCCCTGTGTAAGTTTCAGTACAGAAATTTAGACAGACCACATACTATAGGTCCTATTTATTGTGCTTTTTAAGTTTCTGATTGAACTAGCTATGTAACCTTGGGCAAATCACTTAACCTTTCTGCAACCATCTATAAATTGGGGATCATAATAGCACCATCCTTATGGAGTTCTTAAGAGCCTCAATTGAGAAATATATTAAAGTACTTTGGAAACCTTAAAATGCTATATAAATGTCAGCCATCGTCATTATCATTATCATCACTGTTATCTTGTTCCAATCTTTTTGATGGGGTTCAAATAGAAATTAACTGAGGATGAGTTGCTATTCTCCTCTTATTCTTATATATTTAATATTCTGACTGTTACACTGGAGAATAAAATGGCACTTTACTTGTAATTGAATGAGTATTGGGGATCTATGACTATTGTTGTTTCATTTGATAAAATGTGATGTATTATAGTGGCTAAGTGGTTAAACTAGTTAAATAATTAAGCTGCTTACTCATGAATAGTAGTTAGGTTGGACCCAAGGAAACCTTGCTATTTTTAATTTTTTTCAATATATTATTATGAGCACATTATCTCAAGGATACAGGAGAGGTAGGATAACTGTGATGAAAATATATTCTTGTTCCTTGGGGTCTAATACAACAGAAATAACAAGAATCCAATAGGTCAGTAAAGTGTTCACAAATAGACCACACAAATCAGCACAGGTCTTCTGAAAGAAACTGAACAAAGTCACTGATCCTTTAGCACAGTAAGGTTGTTATTAGGGCAACAGAAAACCTCCACCCCCTTCTGTCCTGTCTCCACTGATATAACAATAGCCTCACAATATGCAAAGAAAGTGAAGACATGAAAATTTGAGGAGAGCAACATATATTACATGATTATGTATGCCACATCCAGCAATGCTTTTGTTCAAAGGCATATGGGCATGATGTAATACTTATATGAATTCAAGTTTCCTCCATGAAACTCCTTGAACCCTGGATAGTAATTGAAGGATGAATCAACCACAGCCTAAATCAACAGGAAACATACATATCTAATATATTATTACCATAGGGAAAGGATGGAGTGTGTACATTAAAAATATTATTTTGACAGTTTTATAAAGGATAGACTGGTGACATAGAGAAACTGGAGTAAAGAGAGCAATCAGGAGGTGTTTACAGTACTATAATGGAGACATCATGAAAGAGAGTTGGTGTACCTTACCTTTTTCTCTTTTCTTAAACTTGAAAAAGACATTTGGTTTCTTTTCCATTCCTGGAGATTTTTCAAAATCAGTGACAATTGGTTCTACAATCACACTTAGCAGGTCTTCTTGGTAAATCTGGCAACTTGTAATTGTTGAGATCATCCTCTTACAACTTGGGTTTCAGTTCTTGATTGTTCATTTTTTTGGTTCCAATTTTCTAAATTTGAAGATAATATTACATGACATAGAAAGCAAATGTAAAATAGAAAATAAGTACTTGGCTTCTCTCCCTTTTGAATATTTAAATTTTATTTATTATTTATTAAATAACATTAATTATATTTAATATTTGGATTTAATATTTAATAATAAATGTTAAATTTAATAATTATTGATAATATAAATAATCATCTTTAGCAGATATTCTATTCTTCATTGATCTTTTTGCCCCACTCTCCATTGTAGCTTTAAAAGCCCTCTTTTTATTCTTTACATTCATTGCCAGCTTCATCTTATTCTGAACTTCCTGAAACTTACAAGTCAAATCTTTTATAAAAATGACAATTTCCAGGAGTAGAAATAGGACTTCCACGCAGCTCCTGCTTCTACCTCCTCCAATCCATGTAAAAAAATGATTCTAAACAAACTTTAGAGCTACAGAACCCACAAAGTAACAAAGAGGAACTAGCCTCCCACTAAATACAGCCAGCAGGCCAGCAGGAAAGATCTATCACAGCACTCTGGGAGCAGAGCCCAGCCCCGTATGGGCTGAGGTTTTAGCCTCAGGGCACCCCAAACAGCCATGGCTAGAGGGGCATCAGGAGAGTGGATCACCAGTAGCTGTGTTTTCCAGAATAATCAACCTATTAATGCCAAAGAGAATGTGGGAGGTCAGTGTGGACTTTGGGAACATGGAGTCCAGGAGAGTGGTCCAGCCTCTGCCCCCAAAGGGAGAAGGAACTGAGGTGAGGCAGCTGCCATCACAGGGTGGCTTCAGAGCTCTTCACCTGCAGACTGTAGGGAGACAAAGCAACCAGTCTGAGGAATAGTTGTTCTTGTTTAGCCTGCTTGGATCTGGATTGCTGTCTAGGGTGTAGTTCCTGGTATGTGTGACCAGGTTGCCAGAGCATGTGGAGGCTTCAGAGAGGGCAGCCAACTAATAGCCACAGCAGCTGAGAAAACACCAGCAATTTGGGACAAAGCTCCCCTCTCTGGAAGCAAAAAGTGGTAAAAAACTCAAAAATCAAGTAATTGAGTGACAACATGAGCAAACAAAGGAAGCAAAGCAAACAGAGCAACCCAACTTTACACTCCTATTTTGGGGACAAAAAGGATGAAGGCATGGAAGAGGAGGAAGACAGGGAAGTCAGAATCCCTGCACCAGAAGCTTCCAAGAAAAATGTGAATTCGTTACAGACCATAGAAGAGCTTAAGAAGGATTTTGAAAACTAAAAAAGAGAAGTGGAGGAAAAATTGTAAGAGAAATGAGTATGATACAAGAAAATAATGAAAAGAGAGTCAACAACTTGACTGAAGAAAATAGCACCTTAAAAAAGAGACTAACTGAAATGGCAAAAGAGCTTCAAAAAGCCAAGGAAGAGAAGAATGGCTTAAAAAGCTGAATTTGCCAGATGGAAAAAAAAAAGAATCTCAAAAAGTCACTGAAGCAAATCATTCCTTCAGAATTACATTGGAGCAAATGGAAGCAAGTGACTATGAGAAATGAAGATACTATTAAACAGATCCAAACAAATGAAAAAATGGAAGGTAATGTGAAATATCTCATTGGGAAAACTACTGACCTAGAAAATAGATCCAGGAGAGATAACTTAAAATTTTTTAGACTACCTGAAAGCCATGATTAAAAAAAAAAAAAAGAACCTTGAAATCGGGAGCCAAGATGGCGGAGTAGAAGCACAACCTTCCCGCGGCTCCGACTTCCACCCTCCCCAATCCATGTAAAAATGGGACTCTAAACAAACTTGGGAGCTGCAGAACCCACAAAATGACACAGAGAAGCTAACCTCCCACTGAAGACAGACCGGCAGGCCAGCAGGAATCGGCCAGCCCAGCGCTCTGGGAGCCAAGCCCAGCCCCACGCCAAGGCTTTAGCCCCAGGGCGGGCCTGACCAGCCACCAGCCAGAGGGACTCCAGATCAGCAGCAGCTGTGGCCGTTTCCAGATTTATCAATACATACATGCAAAGGACAAGGTGAGAGGCCAGTACAGTCTGGACTTTGGAACCCAAGAAGTGGGAGTGCATGGCTTTTACCCCTGGAGCGAGAAAACACTGAGATGCCAGCACAGCCTGCCAGCACCACATGGCAGCTTCAGCTCCTGGCCTGCAGAGTGTAGGGGGACCAAGCACCAGTCTGAGGGGTCATCGCTCTTGCTTTAACCTGCTTGGATCTGGATTGCAGTCTAGGGTGGAGGTACTGGGGTGTGTGTCCAGCTTGCCAGAGCATGTGGAGACCTCAGAGAGGGCACCCATCTAATACCTCAGGCAGCTGAGAAAGCCCCAGCGTTTGGACGAAAACTCCCCTGTCTGGTGGCAGAGTCCTACTGTGGCAAAAAGCCCAAAAGTAAAATCATTGAGTGGCAAAATGAGCAGGCAAAGGAAACAAAGCAGACAGAAGATACTAACATTACACTCCTATTTGGGGGATAAGAAGGAGCAAGGCATGGAACAGGAGGAAAAGAGTGAAGTCAGAACTCCTGCACCAAATGCTTCAAAGGAAAATACAAGCTGGTTACAGGCCATAGAGGACCTTAAGAAGCAGATAAGAGAA
>NW_027186540.1:1511892-1512473 GCF_028583685.1 Petaurus breviceps papuanus | reverse complement strand
GGAAGAAACAATTTGAATATTGCGGAAACACAATCAGGATAACCCAGAATCTGGCAGCTTCTACACTGAGGGATCAAAGGGCCTGGAATATGATATTCCGGAGGTCAAGGGAGCTGGGATTAAAACCAAGAGTCACCTACCCAGCAAAACTGAGTATCATGTTTCAGGGGAAAATATGGTCATTCAGTGGAATACAGGACTTTCAAGCATTCTTGCTGAAAAAACCAGAGTTGAATAGAAAATTTGACATTCAGATACAAGAAGCAAGAGAAGCATGAGAAGGTAAACAGGGAAAACAAATCATAAGGAACTTATCAAATTTGAACTTTTTTTTTAAGCAATCGGGGTTGAGTGGCTTGTTCGGGGTTGCATGGCCAGTTGTTGTTTCTGGGTGTGGTGCTGGGTGTCTGGGCCTGGATTTGATCCAGGTCATCCCGGCACTGGAGCCGGTGCTCTTGCTTGCTGAGCCACCTGGCCAAAGTTGAACTATTAACATTCCTACATGGAAAAACAAAAATTGTAACCTATGAAACTTTTCTCAGTAGTTGAAGGGATTAGAAAATATATATATATATATATAT